>NC_089496.1:55543112-55778112 GCF_036850765.1 Saccopteryx bilineata
GCGTGCCTGAGCTCGAGGCCTCCGATGTGTGTCTGCAGAGATAAAAGTCCCCCTGTAGCGCCATGGAAACATAGTATGAGATAGAAGGCCTCTCTGATGGTGGTTGTAGACAGAGATCTGTAACTCTGCCTCCCACCATCGCTGTATTCAAAATGGAAAATATCCCTTGATTGGCTTTGCTTTCAGGCCCCATACAAAGGCCAGAGGGCCATTTCTAAAACACACTAACCTGGTCACTCTCTTCCTTAAAACCATTCAAAATAAGGTCTAAAGAGAGTCCCCGATACAGGCCGTCCCCAGGTTCCGCACGAGCTAGATTCTGGATGTTTGTTCTTAAGTCGAATTTCTCTGTTGACAGGAACAGGTACATTTACCTATTAAATGCAACTTAGACGGATGTTTGGCCCACCACAGTATTTATTTTTTACCTTTCCGTGCGTATAAATACTGAAGCATTTTCTTTTTTTTTTTTTAATTTTTTTTAAATTTTTATTTATTTATTCATTTTATTTTTTTAAATTTATTTATTCATTTTAGAGATGAGAGAGAGAGAGAGAGAGAGAGAAGAGGGGGAGGAGCAGGAAGCATCAACTCCCATATGTGCCTTGACCAGGCAAGCCCAGGGTTTTGAACCAGCGACCTCAGCGTTCCGGGTCGATGCTTGATCCACTGCACCACCACAGGTCAGGCTATTTATTCATTTTAGAGAGGAGAGAGAGTTAGAATGAGAGGGGGGGGGGGAGAGAGTTAGAATGAGAGAGAGAGAGAGAAAGGGGGGGGGAGGAGCAGGAAGCATCAACTCCCATATGGGCCTTCACCAGGCAAGCCCAGGGTTTTGAACCGGTGACCTCAGCATTTCCAGGTCAACGCTTTATCCACTGCGCCACCACAGGTCAGGCCGGAAACATTTTCAAACCTGCAGAGCCCCTCTTGTTTGTGACCCGGGGATGGCCTATGTCCCTGTTCTGCCGTTCACCACGCGTGGGGCACGCAACGAGACACTGGGCTTCTCACCATTGTCCTGATGCCCCGTGTCTCACCCGGGTGTCTCCGCACCTGCTGGTCTCCGCCAGCACCGCGCCCCCGTCCCCACCCCCACCACCCACGCGAATCTTGTACCCGATGACTCCTTCGTGTCTTAATATTCCTCTCCGGCATTCCCTTCCCTGAGATTCGATGAGCAAAACCCCCTTTTCCAGGATGGACCCTCCGTAGTGTCTCCGAGCTGCCAGAGAACAACGTTGTCACCCCGTTTAAGTTCTTCCCGGGTTTTGCAGTTTATTGTTTTCTTATACTAATGGCTCCTATCACCCGGTTATCAATTTCATGAGAACAAAGAAAATAGTTTAGACTTTTCCATGCTTCCTGTCAGCAGCACAATAGCAGGCATAAAATCAGTTCTTTAAAAAGTGCTTTTTAAATCAATGTCAATGCAATTGTTTCTAATGCTAGATTTTTTTAAAAAAAAATCAGGTGGATTATGGAAAAAGTAATACAGTTAAAAGATAATCTAGCCTACCTTCAGAAATGGTGACACAAATTCAACTTGGGCATGTGACTGTAGCACCCACAGTAGCCGCCCTCCGGTGGGGTCCCCTTGTTTCCTGAGCGGTCAGGTTATAGGATGTATGAAGACACGGTCTGTCCCCGGTTCTGTCTGCCCCACCCAGACAGAAGGCACCCTGGCATGAGCACCCACCTGCCACCCAAAAGCGGACCCCTGTCACCCTCAGAACAAAACTATACAGGAAAAGTACGAAACCGCGCAATGAAGGCTCAGGGACAGTTTCCTATGTCTGTCTACCTCAGTTCAAAACAACTCTCAGAAAAGCAATTGAAAGTCCCACTCTGTAAAATGTGATGTTGGCATCATGTCTAGAAAAAGAAAAAAATCAAGGTGCAATCCCTGCCCCTCACTCTGGAAACAACCACAGTGTCGTAGAAAAAAAATAAGGAAGTGACAGGTAGAGGGACAGAGACAGAGAGCTGGGGGGGGGGGTAGAAATAACAGCTGGGGGGGGGGGGTGGCTGAACGGAGAGCTGACCCAGGCAGGTCGTCGGGAAGACTCCAACAGAGGATTGCCAACAAGTTACAGGAACGGAGGGAAGGAAGGATGAACTCAGCAAGAAGAAGTTATGCAAGAACTTGAGGATGTCTTTCCGGTCCTGTCCACACTGGATTTAATAAGAGCTGTGCTGTGGAAACAGGGCACACACCAGGGAGACTGTGGTGACTAGGAGGCTTCGTTCTGAGATGCTCAGGATATCTCAGGGCCAGGACAGAGCTGATCCCCTTCTGGGCCAAGGCCTCGTTCTCACCCCAGACCTGCCAAAACGCTGGCTGAGAGCACTTCACAGGGAACCAAACGCCATCCGCTGATCTGAACAGGTTCCCGTGACACGTCCTGCCCGGAGGTTGGCCCGGGTCCTGTCACATCACTGTCTGCCTGCCCCCACCCACACCCACACCCACACCGGAGCAGCCACACCCACACCCACACCCACACCCACACCCACACCGGAGCAGCCACACCCACACCCCCACCGCCACCCACACCCACACCGGAGCAGCCAGGCACGGGGACAACCGAGGCCACGCCACCGGGAAGGTTTCAGGAAACTGCACGGCACCAGGGACCGTGGTGGTGAACTGAATTCCTCGAGGGTCTCATTCTTCATCCAGTCCAGGCGGCTAACAGCAGCACACTGAAGGGAAGCTCGAATCCTGAGGTTGGGGCAAAACGCTGCAAATGTGACGAGTTCATCCAGGAGAGAAAACGGACAGGAAAATATTAGGGACAATTCAGGCAGAAAAGTAGATTGAAGGCCCCGACTCTAAAACACCAAGAACAAGTATTCCTCCGTTTCAAAAAATAAAAATAAAAAGAGTCATTTATGACAACATCCAAAAAGCTGCCAAGATTTTTAATGCCTTTTCAGTGTCGGGTACGACTCCTTCACCCTTCCCAGAAAGCGTGACTGAACCCATATTCCCCAGGAGAGGCAGGGACGAGAGGGGCAGAGCGTGAGTGATGGTGGCCCGGCCCCCAGCCTGCAGGTGCAGAGGGGGGGCGGCTCTCAGACCCGACTCCAAGTTCCCGCTCTTTCTCTTCGGAAACAAAGGGAAACAAAGGCATCTCTCGTGAACTTGTGTGATCTGTGGGCGTGCACGCATGTCATTTACACGCACTTCTACAGTCTTGTTCATATAGGAATAGAAGTCAAGCCCCAGATTGAGAAGTTTATAGAAATATGCGGGAATGCTACAGTGTTAGGAGGGTGGGCTAGGAGGCCTGGCCATCATGTTTGCCTCTGCCTGGTTCTTCTCCCTCCGGAAGTCACTCGACTCCGACTCTCCACGACTCAGTTTCCTCCTCGGCAAACTGCAGATACTGCTAACTCTCACGGGGCTTTCTGATTAAGTGATTTCTGTGAAGCACTTACGTTCCCTGGAATATTGTAATTACTATAAAATTGTTGGCTGTGTTATGACAGTTATTATCGATGTGTTTTATTGACATTTTGGTTTCCTTTCTTCTTACCTTTCCATTGTTCTGTCTTCAAATATATTTTTCCATAAGGATAAATTCATCTACTTCCTCGGATAAAAATGTCTACTGTGTTGTCCAGAGTTAAGACCTCTTCACAACTTGGCAGACACCCCAACAGAGTAACACAGTTCGCATACTGCTAGGAGGTGAAGCCATTGTGAGTTTATTTTTTTCACTCACCAAAGAATGGGCGGTGGACACAAGGCAGAGGAGGGTCTGCCACACAATGTCCACAGCGGTCATCTCAAAACACATGCTCAGCATGTCCTCTGAGGTCCCTGCCCAGATGCACACTTGACCTACAGCGGCCCCAGGCCGGGGACTGGAGTTCGAGTGATAAAAATGCTCGTACGCGTGATTCCAGAGTCCAGTCCATCGCCTTTTATCTCCAGCAAACAAAGTCTCGCCAAAGCTATTTTCTACTCAATTAACTCTTCACTACTTTCAGTTTCCCGACAAGCCACCGCCTCTGAACGGCCGCCTCTCAGTATTCCCGTACGTGAGTTCAGACGTGGGAATCCCCAGCAATCAGTGAAGAATTTGCTGAAAACTCGAAATAAATTGATTTTAGCTTTACAGCATTATCATAAATCTCAGCCAGTGGAAAACCACACTCTCAGCAAAAGTGAGTTTTAGAATTTTCAGAATGAAATCCATTTTCACATGGAGCAATCAGAGCCAGGAACTTAGAATAAGGCCATAAAGTGGTTAAGCTAAGCACAATGGGGAAAAAAAAAAGCAATCAACTCAGACAAATTGTCCGGTCATCCTTGAAATTCAACCATCCATTTCCGCATGGAAAGGCCAATATGACGTCTTCATGTCATAAGCATGTAGCACCTTAGATAGAGTTAGTATTTATTCTTATCTATAGCAGACACACACAATGTTCATACATCAATGTGTGTTCCCGCACACATATACATGTACATGCAGATACATGTGCACAAACACGACACCAGGAAGGGGACTGAAGTAAGTACATCCTCCCTGCTTATTATTCACAACTCTGCTTATACAATGTATTCTCTTCCACAAGAGATTTCCCTTTCTTGCTTAAAGAAGCTCAACTGGCCTGACCTGTGGTGGTGCAGTGGATAAAGCGTCAACCTGGAAATGCTGAGGTCGCAGGTTCGAAACCCTGGGCTTGCCTGGTCAAGGCATATATGGGAGTTGATGTTTCCTGCTCCTCCCCCCTTCTCTCTCTCTCTCTCCTTTCTAAAATAAATAAAAAATAAAAATAAAAAAACATAAAGAAGCTCAACTTAGTTTGTTACGTTCAATCAAAAGCATCTTAAAATAATGCCTGTTACATTTTTTAAATCTTTTTTTTTTTTTTTTTCCTTTTACAGAGGCAGAGATAGACAGGGACAGACAGACAGGAACAGAGAGAGAGATGAGAAGCATCAATCATCAGTTTCTTGTTGCGTGTTGCGACTTCTTAGTTGTTCATTGATTGCTTTCTCACATGAGCCTTGACTGTGGGCCTTCAGCAGACCGAGTAACCCCCTGCTGGAGCCAGCGACCTTGGGTCCAAGCTGGTGAACTCTTTGCTCAAGCCAGATGAGCCCGCGCTCAAGCTGGCGACCTCGGGGTCTCGAACCTGGGTCCTTCCGCATCCCAGTCCGACGCTCTATCCACTGTGCCACCACCTGGTCAGGCACATTTTTTAACATATTACAATGATCTCTTTTACTTTCTACATGTTGGGAGCTGAAAAAAAAGATCTTTCCCTGAATATCTTACCTATTCAAATTTAACAGTAGGCTCCCTTCATTGAAAGGAAATTAAACCTACATGTATGAACACACACATACACACACTCTGTCTCCTTAGTAACATTCCAATTATTTGTAAAAAAAAAAATCCTACAATTTAAAAAAAAAAAAAAAGTAGGTCCAAACAGAAGTAGATCTAAAAAATAAGTAGGTTAGAAATATTTTCAGGTCCTGCGTTTTGTGTATTTTGTTCATTTTTTGATGTGTCATTGGTTATTTTATTATGTAATCAAATATTTTGCAAATTAAAATTTTTTTATTTTATATTCAATCATCTGCTAGTAAGGACAGTTTTATTTCTTCCTTCCCATTATGTATGTTTTAAATTTCCTTTTCTTGTCTTATTGCATTAGCTCGGTTTTCCAGCATCATATTGAATAGGACTGGTGAGACGAGACATCCCTAACTTGTTCCTCATCTAGTAGGAATGCATGTCACTAGATGTTAGCTAAACATTTTTGTAAATGTTCTTTATTAAGTTCAGGAAGTTTCTTTCTATTCCTAGTTTTGCAGAGAACATTTTCTAGAAGTGACTATTTGATTTTTGTAAATTTTTTCTAGACATTAATATGATTATATGATTTTTTCTTCTTAGATCTATTGATTAATAAATTACAATAATTGATTTCCAGCCTTGCATACCTGGAATAAGACTCACATGGTCCAAGTGTGTGTTTCTCTCTCTATTTTTTTTAATTTAATTTACTATTATTCTGAAGAGGATTTTTTACATCTACATTTATGAGAGATACTGGTCTGTAGTTTTCCTTTCTTGTAAAATCTTTGTCTAATTTTGGTGCTAATGTAACTCTGGTCTCAGAATGAGAAGTCTTCCCCTGCTTTCTTTCTTTATGAATTTTGGGCAATTGGTATAATTTCTTCCTTACAAGTTTAATATATTTCACCAATAAAAATATTTGGGCCCAATGCTTTTCATTTGGGAAGATTATTAATTTTTTATTCAATTTTTTTTAAAAAATATAAGCCTATTCAGATGTTAGCTAATTGGGTTTTTTTTTTCCTTTTCTCTTGGTTTCAGATGCACTGATCTTTCCAAAAAACCTGCTTTGCTTATGTTAATTTTCTCTACTGTATTCTTAGTCTCAGTTTCACTGATTTCTGATCTAATTGTTTTTATCTGTTCACTTAGGATTTAATTTTTTTTTCTTCTTTCTGGCTTAATGATTTTAGATTTTTTTCCCTTTTTTAACATATGTACACAACACTGTAAGTTTCCACGCAAGCTCTGCTTTCACTATATATATACACATTTATATACACATTTTTATAGGCTGTATTTCTGTTTTTATTTAATCCGAAATATTTTAAGATTCTCTTGAGACTTTTTTTTTTTTGATTCATGTGTTATTTAGACGTGTGCTTTATTAATCTCCCCAAAATGCTGGAATTTTCCACATGCCTGTTGTGATTAATTCCCAGTTTAATACCACTGAGATCTGAAAGCACAATTTAAGTGATCTCTCTTTGAGCAACATCCCCGTAAGTCAGGCCCTGGTAACATAGTTTCTCATGAGAGCAGGACTTCCCTTGAGGAGAACAGAGAGTCTGGTTGAATTTAAACACGATTGCTTCCCCACCCCACCCCACCCCAGCCCCCTGCCTGAAGCCCCAGGGCACTTTCTTCTGTTCAGCCCTGTGTGATTCTGGTACGAATCTGGTAAACTCATGGAAGTGGAGAGTCCCTAAGGCTGGGCAGCTTTGGGGTCGTTAGAGACCAGCCTAGTCCACACAGGTCACTCTTTGAAGCGTCCCTGTGGACTCGGCTCTCACTGGGCAGCTCTGCTCCTGGGCGTACTCCCTGCAGGTGGTGAACCTCTAAAACTTCCAGTCTATCTCTCAGTTCTCAGGGCAGCTTTTTTTCTCTGTGACCTCAATTCCCTTGTGGGTCTGAAACGTGATGTTCGTTTTCAGTTTGTTCAGCTTTTTTCCTGTTGTGAAGATGGGAGGACCTCCCATGTAAGACCAAAACCCAGAAGTTCCCTGATTTCAATTAAATACAGAGACCCATGTCCAGGAACAACCAGAAATACTTTCCTGAGTTATCATTTCTCATTCTCTTTTCATTACATGGACTCCGAGATGAAAAAAGATCACTGCCTCAGTCTCAGAACCAGTTCTGCTGCTATCTAAGCTAGTTCTATTTCTTTTTGTGTGTGTACACTTAGCTCCAATTACAATATAGAATTAAATCTTACAGACTGACCATTCTGCTGAGATGTTGGGTCAAGAGAAAGTGCCAGTGGAGCAAATGGTTTATTTCTAGTGAATCAGCACATATTATCGAGGTGCTATTACTGCAAGGCGTAGATTCACGCAGTAGTTGGTGGAGAGTTTGGCACAGTAAGATTAAAATGATGCTTGCAGCCTGTCATGATAAAGTAGAAAATTCCTCCAAAAGAGCTGCATTCTCAAAGTTAGGGGGGGAGGAAGAACAGACCCAGTCATTAGCATGGGAAGGTGTTTTTTTTCCTTAAGTTGAAGTCTATTTGAGATCTATTATTCATTTCCATTTCTATAACAGATGATCCCTCCATTTTTATTTTGACACGATATATCTATTTAACATATTAAATTGTCATCAAGTAATGTGTAATCATTGCCTTTAAACAGCTGCATTCCGGAAAAGAAATAGAAAAAAACTTAAGAACCTATAGTATTTTTATTTTCATCATGGCTGGTATAAGGATTCCTCTACAGATCCCAACTGTGGCATTTTAAGTAACATTTCAAGAAGGCTTATTCCTCCCTGCCTCTTCCCTTCTGCATGATTTCTCACCCTCCCTCCTCCTTCACCTTTTCCCGCAAGGGCACAAAGAAAGGCCAAAATCTCTTGACTTGTTTCACTTGGAAAAGGGTAAGACTGCAAAGAGAAGCAGATAGAACAGATGTTCAGCAAACAGCTCTAGGCACCAGGAGAGAAGGTATTTTGCGGAGTCAGGAAGGGTGGGAAATGATCACACCGAGAAAGGTCAGCAGCATCCTTAAGCGTGGCAGCCAAATGTTGGTTCACTAATTGGACCACGTACCTCCCAGAACCGTGACAGGGTGGCTCATCTGCAGTTCTCAGACCTTTAAACCCTGCCACTGATCAAGTGGTTAAAAAACGGAGAGATTCTGTTAATTGCTGTTAATTGATTCCACAAGATGTGAGTTTACATGTCACCACTTACAGGATGCCCCGCCACCTAACAGGGGAGGAGTGTTCTTTGTTTCTGGTAGTAGCAAAGAAAGCCTGAAAGAATTGTGGAGAAGAACACATGAATTTAGCAAGAAAAACCAGTGCCCATGCCTGTAAGAATAAGCCCATGCTTCTATACGAGCATGTTTTACCAGAAGGCAATTGACAGCAAATATCAAAATTTTATATAGGCCCTGGCCAGTTAGCTCAGTGGTAGAGCGTCGGCCTGGCGTGCAGGAGTCCCGGGTTTGATTTCTGGCCAGGGCACACAGGAGAAGCACTCATCTGCTTCTCCACTCCTCCCCTTCTCCTTTCTCTCTGTCTCTCTCTTCCCCTCCCACAGCCGAGCCTCCATAGGAGCAAAGTTTGCCCGGGCGCTGAGGATGGCTCTATGGCTTCTGCCTCAGGTGCTAGAATGGCTCTGATTGCAGCAGAGCGATGCCCCAGATGGGCAGAGCATCGTCCCCTGGTGGGCATGCCGGGTGGATCCCAGTCGGGCGCATGTAGGAGTCTGACTGCCTCCCCGTTTCCAACTTCAGAAAAATACAAAAAAAAATTATATATAATAGACACAGTATATAATAGACACACACATAATACACACAGTTTCAGACGTGTAGTCTGTGAGTGTCTGTAGCTTTAGACCTAGTGAAGTCACTTTCAGAATTTTTCCTATAGTGGTGACTGAATAAACATGCATAGATAGATACAGAAAAAAAGTTTATTGAAGCATAAATTGTGAATCACTGGAAACCCCTCTCCATCCATGGAAATAAATTATGCCACATCCACTCAGAAGTAAAGAAAAGTCTCCATCCATTGGTGATGATGACACAGACTTATTTATCCACGTGTTGACATCCAGAAGATTTAGCTGATGGGGAAAAAATAATTAAAAACGACCATGTATAATACAGCACTATATACATATTGAGAGAGAAAATAATCTGAGAACTTTATTAAAACGTCAGTATCTGGATGGAGAAATATTTTTAGCTTCTAATAGCTAGTAAATTTTGCTTATAGTCATAAGTAAAACAGTAAATCTGTTTCATTTTAGAGAGGAAAACCCCATGTACAAGAAGTAGACACAAATCAAAACAGCAAAACAAGGCAAAATAACAGGAAGGGGAAGATCTGCAAAGCTTCCCGGGCTGTGGCCCAGGGAGCAGATGGTAGAAGGGAAAAAACGGGTGAAAACAACTTAGCCAGAAGGAAACAAGGAGATGCAGAGGAACCCAATGAAATCCCTGCTGGGGTGAGGCCGGAACCGGAAGTGAGGGGCCGGAAGTGAAAAGCCCAGAAGTATCCTGTCTGAGAACCGGTAGCCCGGAAGTGAATCTCCGAAAGTGAATGACCCGGAAGCGAAGTGCAGAAAGTGAATCCACGCTCCCCCCAGAAAGTGAGTGGCCGGAAGTGAACAGTCCCTGAGAAAGGGCTGCACGCGAACAAACTAGAAAACTCGGGAACAGTGCGCCCGTGTGTGCCTCAGTGAATACATCTCAGTACCCCTAACCATTACCAATGCCACCTCTGAAGAATGAATAAATAAAAGATGGGCATCTCAGATGAAAGGTGAATAGATGAATTCAAATGGCCAATAAATTGACTTGTAATGTTCAACATCTACTGGTAATAATTATACTGTTATTTTATTTTAATTTTATTTTTTTTTACATATATGGAAAATCTTCTACTCACCATCGCATTAAAAACCATTCTCAGTCTTGCCGAGCACAGGGAAATGGACACTCTCCTGGTCTTTCCATTAAAGTGTACTTAGTACAATCTACCTGGAGGGCAATTAGGCAGCCGGAGGAGACAGCCGCCGAAAAACAGCGCACACATTTTGATGAAGGAGTTTTATTTCCAGCAATTTGTCCTGAGGAATCAATCACGTGTTTAAAAAGATGCATGTGCAATGCTGTTCTTTGCAGCATAATTTATAATAGTGAAAAATTGGAAACAATCTAAATGACTGCCAATAAGAAATTGGTTTTTAAAATATGGAACATATAAACTATGATGAAATTCAGGAGAACGATTAGCAGACGTGTGCAAGAATACCAAATGAAATAGAAAAATGATCAGTGAGAGAAATAGGCTCCACGTAATGTACAGTGTGACCTAAATTTGGTTAAAATATATGCAGATACAATGCTGATATTTATATGCATAAAATGTACTCAAGGAAAAGGGCTGCCATGAAATATACTATTATGTTACTGGAGATGCTCTAACTTGGCTCTGCCAATGAAGAACCAAGTGGAAGGACCCCACTGCCAAATGCTGAGATATATTACAGAGCCTTGGAAAACACAAATATTTATTGGCCCTTAAGCACAGTCTTCAGGCCAATGAAAACGGGTGGAGATGCCAGATGTAGAATGATTTGTATACAAAAATTTATCATTTGATAAAAATGCCACCATAATTAAATGGAAAAAGGTTGGATGGTTTGAGATAATGTCCAGAAAACTGGTTTATTGAGCAGAGAAAAATAAAAATGGTTTTATAAAAGTGAACCCAAGCCTATATTAAAGGCTTAAATACAAAATGAAAAAATGTGAAAGTTAAGAGGAAATATGGCAGGAGAAAATTTTTCTGACATAGAGAGGAGCAAGACTTTTTAAGCAAAACTTGAAAAGTATGCCCAATAACAGAGAAAATGATGAATTTAAATATATAAAATGTACTGTGTCTATATTTAAAAACATAATTGAGAGAGAAACAACGGCACATATTTAATGTATACAACTTGATGAGTTTTGATACAAACACCCATGTCACCATCACCACAATCAAGGTAATAGATATCCAACACCTCCCACAGTTTCCTCTTGTCTCATCATTGCTTTTGTTTTGTACTATGAACACCTAACATGAAAGCTACCTTCTTAATAAATATCCAGGTGTACAATAACTTATTATTATTTACTAACATTCCATTGTACATCAGACCCGTCGAATGCATTCATGCAGCACAATTGTAACTTTATACGCATTCAAAAAAGGCATATTAAAAAAAATGTTACATTGGGAGAAGCGATGCATAATGCACCAAATGAAAAGGGTTAATATCGAAAATACATAATAAAACCGAGCCGATACTAAAGAAAACAATTACTCTAACTTTAAAAAGAGTAACAGTTATGAAGATAATTCACAGACAAATGAACCTAAAAGTCTATAAAAATAGGAAAGGATGCTCAAATTTAATAGTAATTACACACAAAAAGAAATTACATCCAAAAATGACAGGTCGCTATACAGAAATTAGGTCTGGAGAACCCGGAAGCTGGAAAACACCAGGAGGCAGCAGGAAGGGACGTGAAGGTGGGGGCCAACCCATGTATACTGCAGGGACAGTGGAGACTCGGAGGGACATTCCAGAGAGCAGTTTGGCAGCATTGAATCGAGTTTAAAATATTTATAATGTAAACTACAGGTTTTTGCTGCTACCCACAGTTACTGAAGGTATTCTCACACAAATGGAGATATATATTATATATTATATATTATATATTATATATTATATATTATATATTATATATTATATATTATATATTATATATTATATTAGATAGATAGATATGTCTTCACCAAGATAGATAGAGAGAGTCTTCACCAAGTTGCCAGGTATAGTTATACGGTTACACAGAATGTGTTAAGGAAGAATTAATGGAGAAATATGCAGGCAGAGACCATTAAAAGAAGATTACTCTAGCAGTGTTCACATCAAACAGAAGAGGATTGAAGGCAAAATGCATTTCTAGCCAGAAAGTGTCAATGCACAATAATATGTTTTATTGGAATCAACCATTATAAACATGCACAGGGAGTAATGTTATCATCAACATACATAACAAAAAAATTACAAGGGGCTTGACAAGTTAACTTATAAAGAAAGATTTCAAAACACCTAATTAATTATCTTATAAATCAAGCAAATATTCAAACAATACAGGAAGGCTACAGAAGATTAGGACAGCATTTCAAGTTTGAGCTCATGGATGTATTTGTAATGTCCCCAGAAGTTAAGGATATGCTTTTCTTTCAGGCCCATACACAATATTTGCCAAAATATGACCAACCACCAGGATGTAAATCAAGTCTCAACACAATAACTCTAGAGAAAGTAGAAGGAAGAAAGAAAATAGAAGGAAATACAAGATAAAAAATGAGAGATGACATTAATAATAAAGAATATATTAAATTAGATTAGATATATTATATTTTATAATATTTAATATAAAACAGAAAGAATATAGTTTATAGTAATATATAGTTATATATAGTATATGTTATAAAATCTAGTTTTATAGCATTTTATAGAACATCTAATATTCTGTAATATTCTAGAGTGGTTTACAGAAGATTGTTAAAGGTAAAGTTTGTTTTCTGAAATAAAGAATGTGAAATTACAACCAGAATGGTTTAGCAAAAGTTGTCAGCGCAAATAAATAATATTAGAAGACACTAGCTATAGAAGCTGCCTTTGACATAGCAATTCCACTTCTGGGAATATATCCAAAGAATCCCAAAACACTAATTCTAAAAATATATGCACCCTTATGTTCATTGCCGCATTATGTACAATAGCCAAGATTTGGAAGCAGCCCAAGTGCCCATCAGTAGATGAGTGGATAAAAAAGCTGTGGTACATTTGCACAATGGAATGTTATTCAGCCATAAAAAAAAGAAGGCAGTCTTACCTTTTGTGACAGCATGGATGGACCTGGAGAGCATTGTGCTAAGTGAAATAAGCCAGGCAGAGAAAGACAAGTACCCTGTGATCTCACTTATATTCACTTATATGCAGACTCTAACGAACAAAACAAACAAAATAAAAACAGACGCAGAGATAAAGAGATTGACAGCTGTCAGAGGAGAAAAGGGTTGGGGGCTGGGTGAAAAAGGTGAAGAAATTAAGCCAAAAAAAAAAAAAAAGACTTCATAGACAAACAACAGAATGCTGCTGACCCGAGATAGAGGAGGGTAGGGGGAGACAGAAGAAGGTAAACGGGGCGTAAAGGGTGATGGAAGGAGACGTGACTTTGGATGGTGAACACGAATACAGTGTACAGGGGATGTATTACAGAATCATACTCCTGAAACCTATATGATTTTATTGAACCAGTGCCTCCCCAATAAATTCAATAATTTTTTTTTGAAAATTATACTTACATAAAGAAATAATAACAAGAGGCAGAGAAAAGAATTTGAATGGTGTTTCTGTTTCAATCATGTAAACATAGATGTCTGTTTTTAGCTTCTTCCTCCACGGGCAATTTTTCAAGCTGTCTCTCTGCAATTAAGATGCAGTCACATGATGTTCAAAATTAGACTACATTATCAGTTAAGAAAAAAAAAAAAATAAGAGTCCACGCTTCAGAGATGTTTACAGTGGTGCTCTTGCAGGCCAGCTAAGCCTGGGTCGTACCTCACAGAAGGAGCCATACAGATAAGTCCCTGAGTACCTAACCCCCACAGAAATAACTGTGTTCATAAGTCAGTATACAGGTTGGACTGTGGTGCTTCACTTCTGCAAAGTCGGAAACATACTCGCAGCACTGACGTCCCAGTCCCAGAGAACTTCATCGCATATTTATGCAATCTCTGAGAGGTCATGTTCGGGCAGAGCAATCAGATATGGGACTCCAGGCTGACTCCTCCACTGTTCCATCCGGACCCTCCAGAGAGCTTGAACGAAACCTCTATGCTTTATGTTTCCAGTAAAAAAAAAAAAAAATCCAGTGGACTTACCATGCTGACATTTTTAGCTAAGTAAAAGATAGCATCCCAAATTTACTTACATAAGTAACTCAACATGCACTCATTCTAAGGAGAGAGAAGAGAGGGGGACAGGAAAATCCAGGGTCGAGGAAAAGCACTATTTCCCCTGGTGTTCTCAGAGGTGTCACCAACCTCCACACTGGGTCGTAATCAACAGTACCTTCTCTCTTGCGGGAAACAGCAACAGTAGAAAGTCGGAGATACATTCGAGCAAAAACGCAACAGAGTCAGTCCCTGGAAGACTTGAAATCCTGCAGCAAAACAGCTCCGTAATTCTTATTAAACCCGCAGCTGATTGGAAAGTAAGCTCTGGCTTACTTGCATCAAGAAGTATTTTATGAAATAGGAGTTTGGATAAGAAGCAGGAGAAAGTGAACAATAAGTCCATGTCCTAAAAGTAGGGTTTGCAGGACTGATTTTTCCAGGTTGGAAAGTGATCACCAGAGTGGATTTCCCTGGAATGTTTTATAACTCTGCTTTCTAGTCTCATTTTGCTTTTTCCTTCTATTTAAGTGCCTCCGAATGGAAAACTAAATGAAAACAAGAAAATAAAAAACACAATAAAAGTGACTGCAAGAAGAGTAGCATTAGGTTGTTTTTAATAAAGGAAACTTAAAGATGTTCCTCAAATTAGTACAGAAAGCCATTAGTCAACAACGGTAGATAACATTGGAGGCTTTGTAGGAAAGCACTGTGACCTTAGGATTTGCGCCTCTCATTAAACCCCTGCACCTGTTTAGAGAAACTGGGAGAAGACCAATTCCAGCTGATGTAATTAGAAAAGGGAGCCTTAGGAAGAATATCAAATACAAACAAAATCAAGAAGGATCAAAAACCAGGATCACAAATAACTGGGTAGCGTCAGGAGCCTTGAAATTAAAATCGTAATAGAAATAAGAAACAGAATGGCAAAAATGACAATAGTGGTAACAGTTCGTGTTCACTGAAGGAATACTGTATGCTACATGTGGTTCTGCACTTATCCTCCATAATTCTCACAGTGACTCTGAGACAGTTACTGTTGCCCATTCTGAGATGACAAATGAAACATAGTAAGAAGTTCTTGCCAAAAATCCAACTGTTTATAAGTGGCAAAGAGTTTCACTTAAGATACATTGTTGTTACCCACAGTGACTTAGTATTTTGTGGGGGTTTTTTTTTCAATGATATGAACAGGGGACTGGCTCCAATTATTTCCTTCCATTCCTACTGTGTTCCAAGTTCAATGTAGTAGAGGGACTCTGGAACCCAATGTCTTGGTGGCAGGTTCTGAGCCCAGGCCTAGAGGTCTGCCCTACTTTCATGCCTATCTAACAAGGTTACACCAAAGCTGGTGCACACATGATTATTTAGCCCAAGTAGCTGGCCTGGTTAGAATATCACCACACATTTCTCTAATTCCTGAAGGACAGACTCACCAGCGTAATCCTGTGGCCAGCTACTCCAAAGTAGCAATAGTCCTCAGGAACAAACACAAATCAATACATATGACCGTGTATTAATCACCTTTTCCAATCTCTGTGCTCTTGAGATATAGAGAAGTGGAGAGGTAGAGGGCAAGAATGGGGGGGAGGGATTTAACCTCTAAACTTACGCTGGCCATATTCATAGGCATCCTCAAAACTGCTTGACGAGTTTGGTACTTCACATTGAACCAGCACACGTTCTGATACTTTTAGTATTCTTGATGTCTGTGTCATACATCTTATTTTTCTTCCACTGTATGGAAACACTTCTGGAGGTCTCTGGTCATCATTTTGTATCCTATCAAATAGTCATTTTTAGTCTCCAGTTTCATGGGGGAACTTATTTTTTCTTGAGGACAAATCTCATCATTTTTTTCACCTCCACAAGAAAGATCACAATGTCTTGCAAATCAAAGGTGCTCAATAAATACTTCAGTAAGTTATTCACACGACCTTCTTCCGGTTTCTACGGAGACATGCATACTGCACTTCTGTATCAGTTTGCTTTAGCTGAGACTAGACCAATTAAAGAAAGGTACATCAGAAGAGAAGTTCTTCTTTTTAAAAAAATATGTCCCTATGTTCCCCCATATTTCAGTGAGAAATATTCATTAACCCACCTTGGTTTCTAAACATATTCATTTAGAAAACTCTCTAAGTGAATGTTCATTAGTGGTTGGTCTAAACACATGGCATAATCGTTTCCAGTTTTAAATGTAGCTGTTTCAACTATGGTTATAAGACAAATTAGGTAATTTTAGTACAAGAAAAAAAAGTGGATAGGAAATTACTAAGTTCTTAAGGCACAGATATTTTCCTCAAAATTGTTTTATAGATTTTGATCATTTAAAAAATAATTTTTGAGCCGTCTTTGCCTAACTGAGTTTACCATGATGACTGTCTCATTTTTCCAGTAGCCAGAGCCCTGAGTTCTCAGCGAAGGAAGAGACCCCAACCTCTTCCTTCATGAGCAAAAGGCCGGACCGTCTCCACATGCCCCGCCCTCTACCTCTAAACACCACAGCGTTTTCATGGGCTCAGTGACTTCCCTGGGCTGAGTCTTCCTGTTTCTCCCAAAGGCCAGCGTTCCCCTGAGTCCTGCACCTCACGTGCCCCGTGCTTTGGCCTGTCCACTTCTCTATTACATTCTCACAACCTCCATCTCAGTCCTTCTAATATTTCTTAGTAATGTACTTCCTTCCCAACGACCTTCTGATAGAAATAGTTTTCTCGGAGGTCAGAAACAGCCAGCAGCCCTGCTCTCGGCCTTGATGTGCTTGTCACTGTGCTTCCCATGTGTGTTCCCGTCTGTCCCCAGCACCTTAGCAGGTGCCTGGCCTAGAGCCGGTGCTCAGTAACCAGCTCTGCAATGAGTCCACACGTCCGTCAGTGGGTTGAGGACTGAGAGAAAGGATGAACACAAGTCTTGCGAGAGACTCAACAATGTAGACTTCCGCTGTCCAGTGATTTGGGAACTTTCCCTCTCATACCGTCCCAGGACAATGCACGCCGGGACGTTGAAGAAGCAAAGCACGTGACCCCAGGACCATGTGACTCCAAGCAGTAAGCCACGGGAGACCAGTTAAGATGCTGCAGGGTCTTAAGGAAAGTAAGGGCGGAACCAGTGGAAGTTTGGGTATTGAATTCGTAAAACGTCCACCCTGTCCTCCACGCTGCTGTTAGAACACAGAGATTAAGTCGTGTCTCTTCCCTCCTTAAAAATCACCCTGTTTCCCCAACAGCCCGTGGGAGAAGTTCCAACCCACCTGTAAGTTGGTGTCAAGGTCTCTGTTATCTGCTCTAACCCAGGAGGGCGGGCATGACTTCGCTAAGTACTCAATCCAGTGTCCCAACATCTGCTTTCAGGCGAGAGAGTTGACTCAGGACCCAGAGAGCTAAGCCAGGGGATGGGATGGGATCATACACGGAAGGTCTGGGTATGAAGGAATTAATTTGTTTTCACTCCTGGAGATCAGCAGTATCTATGAAAAGTACATCTGTCAAAGGGTACAACATATAATACATATAGGAGGTATGCGTGTGTATATGTAAGCATACATGTGTGGGCGGGGCGTCTGTGTGTTCACATGTACAATACAGATTTTTCAAAACATTATCCGCGATAAACATTCTTCCAATTCCGGGTTTCTTTCCATTTCCAAGACTGAGCAGTCCTTCTGACATTATCGGGAGATCCTAATAGATGCTCTTTTAAAAGAAGCCGAAAATAGAAAAATCTGATTTGACCGCACGATGATTGAATTCTTTCCCAGACAAAGGTTCTATTGATTTTAGTCTATGCAGTAAACTGAACAGTTCTAATATTTAGTTGACAGAGAAAGCAATGAAGAGATGGACCCAGAAAGTTCCAGAAGCCTGATCAATTTCAAACACATTGCTGAGTGACATCAGAAAACCAGAGTTAAACCAAGCGAGTCGCACGTGCCTTTCTCCCTGGGTGGATGGGGGGGGGGGGGCGGGCAATGCAGCAGAGGGTCCTATGTTTTAGGATTGAATGGATAAGTTAGAATAAAAATATTTTTTTTACTGTTCTCTGCCATAATCTCTGATGTGGACCAACGACAGCAATAGTGACCGCATCAGGAAATCGAGCATGAGACAGTCAGGGGTGGTCGTCTAAGGAAGATCAAGGGAAGTGCAGAGAGAGGGGAGAAGTAGGTAGACGGGGAGGGGGGGGGGAGACATTTCAGCTAGAAGAGACTGCCTCTTTCCAGCCTCAAAAAAACACTAGACAGTAATACTACGGACATGAAGATTGCGGCGATGGAGTCAAGACAAGAATTTTAAACAATGCGACATAACTTTGTGGTTAAAAGCAGCTCCATCGATGTTAGTTTAAAAATAATAATAATAATAATAATAATAATGAAGGAGAAATAAATTTATTTTTATCTTTAAGACAGACTTTCCTTCCTTCAGTCAACGGGTGTTAGCGACAGTCGTGGTTAATTAACGAGCTACGGACGTCCAGCTGTAAAATGCAAGCAAGGAAAACATGGCTTATCGGTTCTTTTCTAGAAAAGAGAGAAGTTTATCTCCCTCCTTTCTTCCCCTCCCCGTTAGCTCTGCTGTCTTTGTGAAACAGCTCTGGCTCCATCTTCAGAGAACTCATGTCCGTGCAGCTTTGAGAGACCGAGCAGGGAAAGCCCAGGCCGGGTTATCAAAGCGCTTCAGCCCGCCTCGGACCCCGTTCCTGGACGGCAGAGACAGAGGCAGACAGACCTATCGCCTCACTATGGCTTCCTGAAACTAACCTGCGCGTTGAGAATATCTTTACTTCCAGGACAGATGCCCGAGGGATTTGGGAAGGACATCTGGTTTAGCAGGGGAAGCTGCTGGGCAACGGGCATGCCTCCAGCGTGGGACTGCTCTCCAGGGGGAAAAATAACAGGGCAGCGGTGGCGGGTGGGTGGGTGGTCAGCTCCGCGTGGCAGCGCGCCTTCGCCTGGTTACTCGTCGGTTTAGAGCGGCAGAGCTTGCGCAGTGTCCGAATCGGGGCTGGAAGGCGCCACCCCAGCATTCTGACCCACGTGGGCTGAGGAGACCACAGGGACGGACGAGCCCAGATCAGCACGGAGGGAGAGCCGGCTGCCCCTGACACCTCTCCTGCTCGCTACCCTCAGCCAGGACTGACCGTA
Organism: Saccopteryx bilineata; assembly: GCF_036850765.1. NCBI lineage: Eukaryota > Metazoa > Chordata > Mammalia > Chiroptera > Emballonuridae > Saccopteryx > Saccopteryx bilineata. The sequence continues at coordinate 55,562,562 of NC_089496.1, forward strand.
TCCCCAGGAATCAGGAATTTTCATTCGGGGGCGGGTCAGGGGGTGCGGTTCAAGGTCAAAGATTAAAAGAGAACAGATAACCTCGACTTATTTTTTTCCCTCATGAGGCCGACATAGAAACAGATTGAAACAGGTAAGCTCACAGTCACAAGGATAACGGGGCTTGTCCGCGGAGCCTCTGGTCATAGACCAGGGAACCTTTTATAGGATATCTGTAAAGAGCCATCCCACAGTCTTTCAGCGAATGCTCCCAGGCGGTAATTAAAGTGCCCGCACGCCTCGCTATTTACAATAATCAAAATGGAAACCCGGGGGGAGTCAATACTTGCCTTATTTATGCTTTTCAATAAAAACTAATTAAAGCTACTTAAGTTTTTTCGAGATGGGCCGGGGAATGTCATGAAACCAGTTCAGATGTAGCAGGCCGTTAATTGAGTCTTCGATCAGGGCCTGAACAAAGGAGGGATCGATGGCTTCTGGGTCGGAGCTCCTTCGGACCCCGCTGTCTGTGTCGGGCGGGGAGGGGAGTCCAGGAGCCTGGTTCCTCTGGCTCCTCTGTCGCTCGGCCCGGGGAGACAGAACAAAACAGAAAACATCACCTTAAAGGCATCGGTAGGAGCTCTCAGAGGTGACATTTAACGGTGCTTACCTCTGGTTTGTTTTAATTTTTTTTGTTTGTTTGTTTTTTTCTGAAGCTGGGAACGGGGAGAGACAGTCAGACAGACTCCCACATGCGCCCGACCGGGATCCACGTGGCACGCCCACCAGGGGTGACGCTCTGCCCCGACCAGAGCCACTCCAGCGCCTGGGGCAGAGGCCAAGGAGCCATCCCCAGCGCCCGGGCCATCTTTGCTCCAATGGAGCCTCGGCTGCGGGAGGGGAAGAGAGAGACAGAGAGGAAGGAGGGGGGGTGGAGAAGCAAATGGGTGCTTCTCTTGTGTGCCCTGGCCGGAAATCGAACCCAGGTCCCCCGCACGCCAGGCCGACGCTCTACCGCTGAGCCAACCAGCCAGGGCCTCCTCGGGTTTGTTTTATTCACCCGGTCACAATTTTTTTTGAAGAATGTAACCAGTGGAAAATGCTAACCAGCACGCAGAGCATAGAGAAGGACGGGACAGTCACAAGACATTGGGGTCACTTTCGGCTCCGATCTTGTCCTCTCCCTCTGACGCTGTCCAGAGGGCTCCGGCCCGGTGTGCACCAGGTCTCCACCTTCACAGAAGGCTGTGGTGCACGCTTACCTCTGGCTGCAGGGGGCACAGACTTGGTGGGGGGCGGTGGACCACTACTCTCCTTTGGCCCTTGCACCACGCAGCTGTTTGCCAATGCTGACCGCGTCTTGGGGGAAAACAAAGGCAGACCCTTGTCTCAGAAAACAGCATGAGCTGACCGCCTCACCTTCCGTGTGCAGGGCTGGCACCCTCGCGGGAAAGGCAGAGGCCGGGAGCCACGCAGTGTCCTGGAGCCACGAGCGTGCCCAGGGCAGCCGGCGCGGGAACACGGGCTCCTCTCCGTCTCTCGCCGGACCAGCACAGGGGGTAGCTGAGCACCCCCGTGCAGAGCGGGCGGCGGGGTACCCACCATTCCACAGGGGCGCACGTCAGCGTGGGTTCCCCCGGCGACCGAGCTTCCCCTGCAGCGAACACGCACTGAGAGGCGGGTCAGAAGGGCCGCCCCTTTCCCGGTGTCCACCTCTGTCCGCAGGTCACCAGCAGGCGCCGGTGAGGACACGCCTCCTCCCTGACAGCAGCTCTCCTCTTCCTCGGCCCCCCACGCGTGCCCTGCCCGGCTGCGCTCACTGGACCCTCTTTGCCTCTCGTTAGGAAGGACCACAGGACGGCTGGATGGTGATGGTGCTGAGGTACCCTCAGCGTGGTCAGCGACACGCCACGCTTCACGGGTCAGCAGCCGCCCAACCTCGTGACACACGCCTCGTCATCCGGCCCCACTGGACAGACGGAAGGAAACACGGTGGGACAGGCACGGAGGACGTCCGGGCTGGTGCGTCCTCCACCGAGCAGGCTGTGGGGAAGCGAGACCCTGGTGGGCTTTACCACGAAGTCAGTCGGAAAGGTGGCTTTTATCCCGTGATTGGCTGTGATAATTAATGCCTTTGAGATGACAGCCGGAATAAGCGTCGACCATTTCGTTTTATTTTTCAAAACCGGTTCAGTATTTGTGTAATATCGTGTGCCCAGAAAGTGATTTTGATTGGCTATTTATTTATTTATTTATTTATCTGACAGTGACAGAGAGAGTCAGAGAGAGGGACAGATAGGGACAGACAGACAGGAATGAAGAGAGATGAGAAGCATCAATTCTTCGTGGTGGCACCTTAGTTGTTCATTGATTGCTTTCCCATATGTGCCTTGACTAGGGGGCTTTAGCAAACCGAGTGATCCCTTGCTCGAGCCAGCGACCTTGGGCTCAAGCTGGTGAATCTTCCTCAAACCAGATGAGCCCGTGCTCAAGCCGGCAACCTCGGGGTCTTGAACCTGGGTCTTCCGCATCCCAGTCCGATGCTCTATCCACTGTACCACCACCTGGTCAGGCTTGATTGACTTTTTGGTTTTTTGGGGGGTTCTTTTGTATTTTTCTGAAGTTGGAAATGGAGAGGCAATCAGACAAGATCCACCCGGCACGCCCACCAGGGGGCGATGCTTTTCCCGTCTGGGGCGTCGCTCTGCTGCAACCAGAGCCATTCTAGCACCTGAGGCAGAGGCCACAGAGCCATCCTCAGCGCCCGGGCCAACTTTGCTCCAATGGAGCCTTGGCTGCGGGAGGGGAAGAGAGAGACAGAGAGGAAGGAGGGGGGGAGGGGTGGAGAAGCAGATGGGTGCTTCTCCTGTGTGCCCTGGCCGGGAATTGAACCTGGGACTCCTACATGCCAGGCCGATGCTCTACCACTGAGCCAACCGGCCAGGGCCTTGATTGACTTTTTAATTGAAATGGTTTCTTCCAGGAGATTCTGCCTTGTTTTGTTTCTTGTTTTTTCCCCACAATGCTTGTTGCAGTACGGGGGGTTCCTAGTGTCGTGAGTTTCCCCCGTCTGGAGGGCGCGCCCTCCCCGTCCGAGGCGTTGGCACAAAGGAAGCTCTGCTCGGGCACAACTTTACTCTCAGGGTCCAGGCAACGGGGAGCACATCTTGTCAGCACCCCAGTGTTGATGTCACGTGGGGTCCTGTTTCCCTCCTTCGGTTTGGCTCCTCGTCCAGTCGTCACAACAAACAGAGAGGACGCAGGCTAAGCGACACGTCCAGGTTTGTTCTCGAAGGTCTGACACTGTCCAAGTTCTAGGTCAGTTGACCTCAAACATAACAAGATGTTAAAAAAAAAAAACCTGCATTCTTTAGTGCGTGACCACCTGCAACCCGTCCAAGAGAGAGGCCCGTCGTGACGAATTGGCTCCCTTTGAAGGGCGTGAAGCGTGATGTGCAGGGAGTGACAAGTGGAGACCCACGCTGTTGTGCACGTTGAAGCAGATAAACCTCCCCCCGGGGGGAAATTTTTTCTATGGCTTGTTAGCGTGGATCCGACAAACTGAAGGTAGTTCGGATGATTCCGACAGGATGAACACACGCAGTGGGCCAAACTGCGATTAAATTGACTGACGCTCTCGTGGGGTGCCAGCTCCAGAGGAATGAGCCCTCTGTGCCCTGAACTCAGCACACACCCCACACCTGATGCCTCAGAGCCCACTTGCACTCTTCCCTTTGAAAAAAAAAAAATGTAAAACTTTCTTAATTAGAAACCCAATCTTTGCTTTGCTGGAGTGGGTTGGTGATCATGCCCGCAGAGATGGTGAGACCAGACTCACTATGCACCCCAGCCTGGCTGTCCCTGCTCCCCCCCAGCCTGTTTCCTATCTGCTCTTCAGTGACCTCGTGATAAGTTCCATCCCCGAGACGCAGGGAAGAAATGACTCCGCGCCTTCCTTATGACATAAACGACCACAAGCCAGAGTTCAATTTCCTGCACGCATTTTCTGTTGTGTTCGCTTGACATCAGGAAGGCCATTCCTCTCTCTTCCTAATGGTCCACCGGGCAGGCAGGTGCGAGGGCCGGGCCCCTGTGGCCGGAAGTGCAGCGCGACCCTTGAGTCTTCCCTCGCAAGGAGCAGTGGGCAGCTGGGTCCGTAGAAAACCGCTGTGGTTCGTAACATTGCTCTTGGAAACCGATCTCAATCCAGACAAAAAAAATGGAGGTGCATCGCTAAGTCATTGCAGGAAGAAGATGGTGTGCCCTTCCCTCTTCCTAAATCTTTGGGCGTACGGGTTCCTTTCTGTCCTGAGAGTTGCCTTGTCATGGTACAACTCAACGTTTTCTTAAAAATAAACATCCTTCTCTAAAAGAGAATTTCAATGTCAGGGTCAGGCTTTTCTGTGGATGCTTGGTAGACACATCTTATTATGATTATTATTATTATTATTATTATTGAAACTTCTTTCCCAAGCACACACAGTGACATGAACTGCAGAGATGTGAAGGCTTTTCAGAACCAAAATGGCCAAGGAGCGCATGAGTCACAACCCCCTGGGAAGCTCCTAGTCTTCCCTCACGGCACGTCCAGAAAACACCTCTCTCCCTAGGATCCGTTTCGGCCGGTCAGCGGAGGCATTGTAGCCGTGCCAGGTGCTACTGGGTCCTCCGGTCAACAACAGCTTTGGCTCAGCCCTCTCTGATCTGCCGAGGGTCCGTGCGTAAAAGAACGGTAGCCCCTAAAATCGGATGTTTCTTTGGAAAGATGAGTTGGAAGAGGCAGCCGGTCTCCCCACCAGCACCCTGTCCACAGCCTGAGTCACCCCGTGGGAGAAGCCGCTTGGCCCCAAGTTCTGGGCCCTCGTGTCCGCACCAGAATCTCTCGCCTCTGTTTACACGGTGCGTTCTCTGGTCCTTCAGTGGGTGGGAAGCTCACAGTGCCCCTCGATTCGGTGTCTCCGAGCCCCCTTTTCCTTCCTGCCCACCTGTCTTCATCCTCTGTACGTCCCCGGCTTTCTGATGTTTGTATTTGTTCCAAGTCTTCTACCTGTTTTTGGCCCTAAAATTCAGCTGTTGTAAAACTAACACGCCCCACGGCCTGAAAGGTGCGTTTTCATTGGCTAAGCTTGCCAGGTGACATCAGGCGGTAAGGCCCCGTGTCGGACCCAGACCATGGGGCGCTGGTGCGGTGCCCATGAGTGACAGGCCTCTCGTGGGGATGCTGTAGGCACTGGGGTTTGGGGAGCACCCTCATGGACCCCCCCAATGTGGGCTCAACCCCAAAGCCATGACAGCTCAGGTGAAAGTGCTTAAACAGGCGCTTAACCCAACTCTCGGTTGACTAAGCATCGGAATCAAGGAAGTAAATTATATGAACTATGTAAAAGTTTTTCGGTTTTGTTTTGTTTGTGACATATCGTACAGATATAAAATATAATTTTCGTGTGAATTGTGCGTCCACCTCGGGGACACTTACCTCTGCAGTCCCATCAGGGAATACCAGATGAACCGGCCCGTGACGATTGGCATGTTATTCCGTGATCTGGGGGTGGGGGGAGGGCTGCGAGCGTGTGAAACTTGATACAATGCCTACCACCAATGTTGCATTTAGTCTGGCTCCTAAATTTAACTTTAAACTAATATGGAAGGGAATCCCCTGCTGCCTTTGGAAGATCACCGGTCGTCACAGCATGGAGCCCAGCAGCCGTGAGCCGGAAGCCTACAACCTTGGGAATTCTATCGTCCCGTGCTCCTGCCGGCATCTGGAAAAGGAGCTCTGTGTGCTGACTTGGGGTGGGGGAGCCTATGAATTCTAGAAGGTGTCGAAGAGTCTTCTTTTTTAGTCTCAGCTTCAACAGCCTGTGACTCTTTCTACAAATGCGATCAAACTGAGTCATTGCGAGCCACCTGTCCGCACATAGGCCCTTTTAAGTTTTCTGTTATTTTATTCCGTGCCCTAGAAAAGGAATGCCCTCGCCTCAAATGTGGGAAGTCAAATGATAATTAAGGATAGTGCAAAGATCTCACCAGTGTATGAGCACAGACTCTTCGAGCTAGAGTGTTTTCCCAGTCTTTCAAGAGGATGTATTCTCTCCGCGAATCACCACGGACCTCTCTAGACTCCTCTACACCAGTGGTCCCCAACCTTTTCTGGGCCACGGACCGGTTTAATGTCAGAAAATATTTTCACAGACCAGCCTTTAGGGTGGGACGGATAAATGTATCACGTGACTGAGCCAAACATCAAGAGTGAGTCTTAGATGGATGTAACAGAGGGAATCTGGTCATTTTTAAAAAATAAAACATCGTTCAGACTTAAATATAAATAAAATGGAAATAATGTAAGTTATTTATTCTTTCTCTGCGGATCGGTACCAGTCAGTGGCCCGGGGGTTGGGGACCATTGCTCTAAACAATTCAGTCTCTATTGTAAGCTTGTTTCCCTAGTAGAGATTTGCAGCCATTTTGGTTGAACAAACTTAAAAATATTGCTGCTACCATGGAAAGGTATTAAAATTAAATATATATATATATATATATCCTCACATATACACACACACACACACAGATACACATATGCAGCAGATCACCACACTATATATCGTCCACATATCACAATTTATATTTGAAAATAAAAAAAGTGTTTGGAGATCTTCTTAGCACGGCTAAGAAGAGACAGGTAATCAAGTACAATATATTGAATATAATAACCAGCCTTATTGTTTAAAGAAGATATTTTCTCAAAATGATTTTCTGACACAATTAACTAATGCCCAGACCAGTGCATTAAGAAATAGTAATAAGGCCCTGGCCGGTTGGCTCAGCGGTAGAGCGTCGGCCTGGCGTGCAGAAGTCCGGGGTTTGATTCCCGGCCAGGGCACACAGGAGAAGCACCCATTTGCTTCTCCACCCCCACCCCCCTCCTTCCTCTCTGTCTCTCTCTTCCCCTCCTGCAGCCAAGGCTCCATTGGAGCAAAGATGGCCCGGGCGCTGGGGATGGCTCCTTGGCCTCTGCCCCAGGCGCTAGAGTGGCTCTGGTCGCGGCAGAGCGACGCCCCGGAGGGGCAGAGCATCGCCCCCTGGTGGGCAGAGCGTCGCCCCTGGTGGGCATGCCAGGTGGATCCCGGTCGGGCACATGCGGGAGTCTGTCTGACTGTCTCTCCCCATTTCCAGCTTCAGAAAAATACAAAAAAAAAAAAAAAAAAGAAAGAAATAGTAATAATATTCTCACCACAATGCTTTCTGACAAGAATAAGACTTTCCATGTGGCTTTGCCTATAAAGAGATAATTCAGTGGCTGGAATAGGTAAGCAGTTGTATATATATTTTTTTGTTCTGTAATAATTGAAATCATTCTTTTACTTCTATGCAAAGAATCAATGGCATTTATTATATTTAATCTTGCAAAGAAAAAAAAAGAAGAAAATCCTTTTATTCTTAGACCCTCAGACATTAGGCTTCAAAGTTTCCCTGGTGTTCTCAGCGCCCCAAGCTCAACTTGGAAAGAGTAACAATGGCTGAATATCTGTCACTCCCTGCTCCTCCTCGGGGGCGGCACCGACAGGATTTACGAGGGTGCCTCCAATCACACCCCTCCAAGCGCCGCGATACAGAAAAGCAAGAAAAACTGACCGTTCAACTTGATACCAAAGGGCCGGAGGGAAACTTGAATGAATGTGTGTGTAATCAGTCTACCCAACGATCATAGCTTGACTTTACATATGAGAATATCGAGGCTCTGGGTGGTTAGAATGCCGCCCCTCACCCCACACACACACACAACGAATGATTTGATAACGGAGCTAAAAGTGCATCGCAGTCTCTCGGTCTCTGCGGATGGATGCCTTCCCCGGTTCCGGTTCCGATTCCGGGTGAAGAAGCCAAACACGGTCCACAAGCAGAAGAACTGGTTTGCCCAGCGAGGCAGAGTTGAGCATCAGGTACGTCACACAGGACGTGAACCGCAGGAAATAGGTGATGGGGCAGAGGAGGTTTAGGGATCTTTCGGCCTCCACGTTGAGTGACCGGGGAATGTGGCTTGAGTATCAGATTGTAGAAGCCTATTAGGGACCCACAGTGGGGGGGGGGGTAGTCATTTTCTACTGAGCATATCCCCAGGGGGCTGGGACCCTCGGAGGGGGAGGGGGAGTATGTCCCCAGGGGTCCGGGACCCTTGGAGGGGGTGGGTGAGTGTATCCTCGGGGTCGTGACCCTCGGAGGGGGAGGGGGAGTTTATCCCCAGGGGGCCGGGACCCTTGGAGGGGGTGGGTGAGCGTATCCTCGGGGTCGTGACCCTTGGAGGGGGAGGGGGAGTGTATCCCCAGGGGGCCGGGACCCTCGGAGGGGGAGGGTGGAAGAGCGAGGAAGGAGACCGCACTCCACAAGAGCCAGTATTGAATGAGGTCTTAGAGTTGACGAGCCAGGGAGCCAAAGTCCCCTCTTCCTGGAGTCTGCAGCAATGACCGGCTCAACGGGAGGGATTCAGTTCTAGGAGGAGGGAGGTGTCACGAAGAAAAAAATCCACTTTGGAATTCTTTCAGCAGACCCCCTGCTAGAGGACTCTTCTCAAACATGAAAAGACCAAAAAAAAAAAAAAAATGAAACACAGGTGCTGGGAGGTCAGGGGAGCCCCCACGCACAGCGACGTCACAAAGCGGGTCCCCAGCTCAGGTCCCTTGAACGGAGAACCCTTTCTTTTTAAACTAAAAATAACGCTTCCTTTTTTTTTTCTTCCTCTTTTCCCTGCAAAGCAAGCAATGAATATTCATCAGAGAAAACCGGTCAGGCATCGAGGATCTATAAAAGGATGACAGAAACCCACCTGTCTGCCCTCTGGTATGTAAGAGTGCTACAGCACTTCCTCCTTTGTGGATTTTTATTTCTGAAGGGTGTGTGTGTGTGTGTGTGTGTGTGTGTTCAAAAGAATAATAAGGAAGAAATCACCATTCATCTCTGGTGATAGGACCTGAGGAGAAATACAGCCGGAGAGAAATCCGTGGCTGTGGGAACAGCTGACCGACCTCTGAGAGGTCGCGGCCACTATCAATCTGCACGATGCCGGCTGCCTTGCAAACATAACATCCCCCACCACCTCCCTTTTCCCCTACCTTCAGCAGAATCCTCTCCCCACAATGGTTCTCCCAGTGATCGTTTGGCTCAAACGCAGAGGAGAGAAAGCACCGTAATCAACTTTTCAGTTGACTTCAAAGGGAGAGAGATGCATGCTCAGAGGAGTCAGGTTGCGAAGAGGAGATGAAAACTTCAATCCAAAAAACCAGAATCCGCAGGGTCTCGGAGAAGGCTTCCCCGGGGCGGGGAGAGCGGCTGCACCCCCGGCTCCACAGAGAGCCGGGCCTCAGGATGGATTTCCGGGAATGTTGGCGGGAGGATGGCTCTAGGCTGGCAGACAGGACTGGGGGACACGAGAGTGGCTGAGAAATCTTACCTGGTGCTGAGAAGGGCACCCCGTTTCATAAAACCCAGCCCCTCCACCGAAAAGAACTCACTCGGAGCGCTTGAAACGTGGAGACGGTCTTTCAAAGCAATGCCCTAGAAGAGAGCATGACCCTGGGCTGTGACCCCCGGGGGAGTTCCTGTCGCCTCCGAGGTTGACTTCCTCCGTTGTGGGACGGGTGGCGATCCCGCAGGCACACTGCCCTTGTGGGCACACACAAACACAGGGCAGGAGGGGCGAGCACAGTGCCCGGCACCTGCCCGGAGCCTCCCAGCCCTGTCTCCTCGTCCAGGGACGTGGCGCGGACGACCTGGCCGTGTACTCAACACCTCCAGAAATGCCCACCCAAGCTCCTGAGGAAAAGCCAGGCACATGGCCCCTCTTGTGCCCGATTGAAATGCTCTTCTGTATTAATCATCTGTCTTTCGGTCAGTGCCTCCACGCTGAGGGAGGAAGCCACAGGTCTCAGACCCTCCTGGAGCTGAGGTGCTCACCTCAGAAACTCGGAAGTCCCTGACATGGTGTGGGCTCCAGGCTGCCCACTTCCTAAGGATGCTCCCTCTCTCTCTCTCTCTCTGTCTCTCTCTCTCTGAGTGCTCTGTCGGTCCTCAGATGCCAGATGCAGGTATGGGAACTTCCAGAAGGAAGACCCTGAGGCCGAGGCCCTACAAACCTGTGTCTGCGTGCACGAGCCAGCAGAAGAGCCAGCACCCTTGCCCCCCGAGCCAGCACCCTTGCCCCCCGAGCCAGCACCCTTGCCCCCCGAGCCCCGCCTGGCTGCAGCAAGCAGCCCCCGGGAATCACAAGGCCACCCGCCCTGTGCCGCTTTTGCATGAGCCCACGTGGTGCTGGGAGGTGGCGTGAGTCCAGTCCCTCCATCGTCCCCTCACGCAGCACAGAGAGGACATGGCTCCATCAGCCTGCAGCCCAGAGCCGATTTCGCCGTCAGCCATCGTTTAGGGCTAATCGTGTTTACCGAGGCTTCCGCAGGGCCGCCCAGCTGGCCTAGCAACTGTCACTAACGGGAGGGGAGCAGAGCTGATCCAGGCCGCACGGCCAGCTCGCAGCGTCTCCAGGCATTTGGCCGGCGAGCTCTGAAAACCTGAAAACCCCGGAGGGTCTAACAAAGGAAATTAAACATCTGGTGACGCCCAGACAGACCAGGACGCCGGCCGGCCACACAGGGGAGCCCGAGGGGGTCTGAGCAGCCTCGGATGAGGAGGAGGCGGAAGGAGACAAGGGGAGACCAGGGGACCCACTGATCAGCCCGTGGCAGTGGGAGTCCCTGTCAGACCAGAAGCCACAGGACTTGGCAGTGACCACACACAGACACCTGGGGGGTGCAGGGAGGTACCAGCAGGGGTCTGCAGGTTGCAGCTGTGTGCCCCCCCAAACATGTGGCCCCCAGAGCACCCTCCGCGTGAGAGAGGTCGATGCCACGCCCACGGTGTCCAGCCCCTGCCAGCCTGCCTGATCCCCCCCTCCACCAGCCCCACAACTCCCGAGCGAACTCCTCATCTCCCTCTACCGAACCCCATGTGCGGGCTGGGTTTCCAGAGTGCTCACGCTCATGCTAGTGTGAACTCACAGGTGCCATTCTCTCGTTCAGGAGACCTGCATTCCGTCTTTCGGTCCCGTCTCTCGTGACAGAATGAGAGGACACCGTCCCTACGCATGGCACCGTCAGAGGCAAACAAGCCCGTGTCTGGGGACGGGGGGCTGAGATGTGGTCAGCGATGCACAAACGCACAGAGATGATCCGGTCTTGGCATCTGTCCATAGATGTTGCTGCTTGAGTCCCAGCCAGGAGCAGACTGAGCTGGGCATGGCTGCAGCTGGCTTCGCCCACTCACCGGGCACAAACCCGGAGGCTGGGGTCCCCGTGCAGGCCGCCGACAGCAGCAGGATTCCTCCAGTCCCGTGGCCTAATGTCAAGGTCCAAGCGGGTTCAACTGTGGGTGTGACCTCGAGGGGCCTGATGTCTGAGGACCAGTCAGCAGGACCCCTGGCCTGCGAACGTCCACAGTCAGTAACTGCGGGGTCTTGAGCCGGCCTCAGACCCCAGGCAAGTGCACTCACCTCGCAGGGGGAGTGGAAAGGTCGCTGGAAGTGCAACAGGCAGGAGGACAGGGCCGAGGGACAGGGACTGAGACCTCAGGGACACGTTGTCACCGCCAGGCACGGCGGGGTTCGTGCAGGAAAGTGGACAAGGTGGGTTTCAGGGCTCAGCAGCTGCTCCTACCGGGAAGTGGGGCAGCTCTTCTTTTGTGGGCTCAATTGCGTCCCCCCCCCAAATTCATGCTTTGAAACCACAACACTCAGGACCTCAGAACAGGGCTGTATTTAGAAACAGGGCCACTGCAGGCGTCGTTAATTGAGATGAGGCCATATTAGAGTCGAGTGGACCCACAACCTCACAGGACTATTGTGCTCATCACAAAGGGGACAACTAGCAGCCAAGCTGAGCAGGACATTTCCATGTTTCGTGATGGGGTGTTTCCATTCCCCGCTGGGCGGCCCTTCCCGTCTGGGCGCCATGAGTCAGCTTTTTCGGGGAGACTGGTTGAGGAAGGACAAAGAGGCAGACCCTGGAAGCATGTCCACTCCACACAGAAGGACTGTCCTGTGTGAAGCCCTACAAGGTGCCCGCACCCTTCCGCTGGAACTGGACCAGAGAGAAGGGAGAAATATCTGGGGGAAGTCTCCACAGTCGCTGCTCCACGGACCTTCTGTGTCTCAGAACAGCGCCGTCCAAGACCCCATGTTCCTCGGGGGGCACCCCCTCTCACATCTATATAAGGGGCTGAGCAGTTGCCCACCTTTGGATTAGCTAACATTTGCAAGTAGGTGCGATGTTCAGCCCACAAGGGACTGTCATCAGAGCTGTGGCAGCGTCTGCAGACCTTGTCACCCAGCACCTGGCTCAGCACCTCCTGGTCACCCTCTCCCCTCTGCCTCTCCATTCAAAGGGCCTGCGGTCAAACGGCATTGCCAGCTCCATGTTATTGGGCCTCAGTTTCTCCTACTGGCAAGACCAGGAAGAGAAAAAGAACAATTGCACCCTCCTGATATTCGTGTGAGGATCAGGCACAACTTAGAACTTCGCAAGGCTGTCTGTGGGGCAAGGTCAAGTCAGGCTCAGGGTCAGGGCTCAGGGTCAGGGTCAGAGCCAGGGCTCAGGGTCAGGGTCAGAGCCAGGGCTCAGGGTCAGGGTCAGAGTCAGGGCTCAGGGTCAGGGTCAGAGCCAGGGCTCAGGGTCAGGGTCAGAGTCAGGGCTCAGGGTCAGGGTCAGGGCTAAGGCTGGGACTGAGGGGAGAGGTCGGGCCAGGCTGGGTGTCCCAGCTAGAACTAGGAAGGCAGTGACTGCACAGGAGGGGTCTCTGATAACAGTCCCGCTCGGGCAGCTCTGACATTGGGAAGTAGGAAAATGTCCTACTCAGCTGGTTGCTAGTTGTCCCCTTTGTGATAAGGACATTGGGAAGGCCCAGGCAGTGCAGCCCTCCTGACACAGCCCCACACGGTGGCTTTCCGAAGCAGGCGTTGCCCAAATCATCCCGGCTCCGCCATCCTCACTGACGGTTGGCTCAGGGTCACGCAAAGTGTCCAGAGACTCCCTTTTCTGACTTAATTTGTGGAGCAGACCACGCAGTGTGGTCCCAAGATAAAGTCCGTAGCTACCAAATCTCAGCTCGTCTGTCGTCTGGAGCTCTGTGGTCCCCACCGAGCCTCAAGAGGGTCTGTTTGTGGAGTACAGACCGGGACCTGCAGCTGGTCCCGCCCTGTCCTGTTTGCCTTGGTCCCAGGGCCCCAGGGGTTCTGCAGCGGGTCTTTCTCAGGGGAAGGCTCCCTTCCCGGGCCCAAGTCAGCACCGCGGACAGCGCCGTCTTCCCCTCCGGTTCCCCAGGGCCCGGCTCACACCCCACAGTGAACTTAGGTATCAGCTCCAGCTGACTTTCCCCCAAAGGAGTCGTCCTGGTACACTGCAAAAACAGCAACTCTGGGGTCCCCGTCTGTCAGACAGAGATAATAGCCCTTACTCCGCCTGGCTATCCTGAGATTTGGGGAGACAGCCAGGCACCCTGTTCCGAGGCTGGCGTGTGATGGGGCTGCAGCCTGCACTCACCTCAGTCCGCGCCCCTCGCCCTCACTCAAGCAGCTGTCCAAACGCTTCCAACGGAACGAACGGACGTGTTGGGGTCTCTCTTCCAAGCCCACACAGGGCCCCCTGCCCTTGGGAGAACTTGTAATCAGGCAACTTGACACCAGCCTGTGTTCCTGACACACAAAAAAAGAAGGCTGAGATAAAGAAACAGACAGTAGCCGGCCCTGACGGTTTGCAACCCCAGCCCTCCCGCAGACAGCCTCTGACACATTGTTGCTGAGATGGTAGGAGGCGGCCAAGGACCTGCTGACATTTCCAAGGGCTGGTAAACATTTTCTGAGCTGCCCGCCCAGGCAGAAACAATTTATTTTTATTTCTATTTGATAGAAGGCACTGAGGTTGTCGAGGGTTGTAGGGAGAACTCGGAGCTGTCCTTGAAGTTGCTTTCCGAAGCAGGCGTTGCCCAAATCATCCCAGCTCCACCATCCTCACTGACGGTTGGCTCAGGGTCACGCAAAGTGTCCAGAGCCGCTGTCCACACGCTGTTCTTGTGGAGAGAGTTGAGTAAACGCCCGTTTTCCGGAAACACAGACGGGATGGTGAGACTCTGTTGCAGGACCACAGTAAGCGAACCGATGGCACTTGGTTCCCAGTTTCCTGGTACGACCTGGCGGGGGGGGGGGGGGACTTCCTCTCTAAATCAGGTCTTCACCCCTTTTCTGCAGGGTCAGCAGGAGCCATCCTGATGGTCCCGTTGGAGCCTCGGGGCTGCATTTACCTTACGCTGAGGGAGAGAGGGCCGGAAGTGAGACCCAGAGGGTGTCTGTGACCTTGTGGGGACCAGCGTCCGTCAGTGTGAGGCAGGTATGAGGCAGGGCTCCGCCCCTCCATCCCCGGCCCCTCGCCATTTCCTGTCACCCGGTTTTCTGGGACCCACCAGGCCAGCGGCAGAGGAGGCCCCGATCTCCACCACCACCTGTCCTTCCTCCCTGCAGGTCACAGACGCCGTCCACGGGGGCCCCCTCGTCCTCTCCCCTCCCTGACGCCTTTCCTGGCTGCAGGGACCTCCGGCCTTGTAACGAGACCCCGAGGACCCGTCTTGTCCAACACTGGCTCTATCTTTGAGGACTACTCCGGTCATCCCAGTGTCCGCAAGTGTCGTTCAGAACAGCGCCACCCAACAGGAAGACGCCGTGGGACTCACCTATGGGATATGCCAGCGTCCACATGCAAAAAGCAAATGAAAGAGCAGGTTGTGTACAGGGAAACACTCGTTCATGTGTGACGGTGTCTGGAGGCGGGGCCTTCAGATGTTAATTAGTTCGTGAGGGTGGAGCCCTCGTGAATGGGATTATGACCCTTATAAAAATAAACACTCCCTGTTTCTCTCTCTGTCTGTGTGTCTGTGTGCATGTGTGCATGTGTGCGTGTCTGTGTGTCTGTCTTTGTGTGTGTGTGTACATGTGTGTCTGTCTGTGTGTGTCAGTGTCTGTGTGTACATGTGTGTATCTGTGTCTGTGTGTGTGTCTTTGTGTGTGTACGTGTGTCTGTGTGTCTGTGTGTGTACATGTGTGTATCTATGTCTATGTGTGTGTACATGTGTGTCTGTGTGTGTACGTGTGTGTCTGTGTGTGTGTACGTGTGTGTGTGTGTGTGTGTGTGTGGATTCCTGGTGTAGCTTTGCTCATACTTCTCACAGCAAGCATTTATTTGATGGTTGGGAAAATTCCTTTAAAAATGTAATAGGTCCAAGCAAAGATTTGGAAAAACACATTTCAGTAATATTGTCATTGATGTTTCCATCTATCGCATAATGTTCTTTCCTTCCCAACAACACAAGTCATTTTAGCTAACGCAAGTAAAAAAAGAAAAAAAATTAAGATGACTGCACACCTCTAAAGTAAAGGCAGAGCAGATATGCTTAAGGCCCGGAGCAGGGATGAAGGGTAGGGGGACAGGGCCAGCAGACTGGTGCCCTGTCCCTCCTTTTACCAGGTGTGTCACCCCCAGGAGCCGTTTATTAAAATACCCTGGGCCCCAAGTTCCTCGTCTGTAAGCCGACGGGTCTGTATGACAACGTATTTCACACACACCGCAGGAACTCGCTGTGAACGTGAGGTGTAGGACCGATAACGTGTCTGGCATAGAAGCATTTAATAAAATGTCCCTTATCCCCACTGCAAAGGCACGCACCAGTCAGCTGTGACCCGCGGATTTCAATCTGGCCTGCCAGGCTGCAGGGCCCTGAGCTGTCCCGTCACTCGCCCGGAGGAAGGTCAGCGGGGGACAGCGTGAGCACTGGCCGCGAGGGACCGCAGGCTCCCAGGCTGAGCCTGGTTTAGACCGACACAGCTCTGTGGGCGCTGCCTCACACAGAGAAGTATCGCTCGAGTCAGACTCACCGTTGCCCTGCCCCACGGTAGACACCCCCAGGTCAGCCCAGGACACGGGCGATTCCCGTGCCCATGACAACTGCTCACAGCTTCTTCCGGCTCCCCGTCCACTCTACGGGCTCGTGTGTCTCCCAGTCCTTGTCATCGTAACATCTCCCCATGGCATTGTCAACGGGGCACCGCCGGAAAAAAAACAGAACCAATTCTTCTTTCCCGTCATTTCTGCTGTTCCTCTGGCTTCCCCAGGTCTCCGTCTCAGGCGTGGCCCTCACTAAACGTGACGCAGGCTCTGCTCCTGGCACCAAGCCAGACGCCGCGTCGTCATGAGTCACGCTGTATTCGAGTTTCGCCTCTTTCTGGTTTCTGGCCCCTCCGCTCCCCCTCCGGGGGGTTTGTTCCGACCTTCAGAGGGTCCCTGAGCTGGAAGTGCTGTCCCAGGGCCACTAGCTCTTCTATGGCTTTTGTGTGTGCCCACCTCATCGGAAGCCATGCTCATTTCATACCTGCCAGCCACACATGCCCGCTCACGATGACATGTGCACACCAGCACCCACGCACGGGCACACCTGTGTGTGCACATACACCCAGCACGCTCATGCTCACGCGCACACACACAGAAGCCAATACTCTTGAGTGCACCATGCTCTTTAGTTGCCCTGATTCAATTCCCTTTTCTGCCAAACAAAGGCTGGGGTGCTCGTCCCGGGAGACCGAGGGAACCCCAGTGAACCCCCCCAATGCAGCGTCTCTGTCGCGTGTGGCGTTCGGCTAGCTCCCTGTGGAAGTGCTGTTCACTGTTCTCGGCTGTGACTGCGCGCCCGGCAGAGGTCAGGGAGCTGTCTGTCCCTCTCCGTCTCGACATCTCCCTCGTGAAGACCCATCGTCAGACATCTCTCCGTCGGCCCGTACGCATCATGTACACGCTGGAACAACAACACAGCGACAAAAACCCTGTCAATCAAAGAAAACAGAACAGGTCAGAGAAGGACATCTACAGAACCGTGTGCCACCGCAGGCGAAGTTTAACTCGAAAACAAAGCAGGTGGACACCGTAACGGGGGAAGCTGACAGCACATCTTTATTAACTTCACTTCGTGGTGAGTAATTAATGTGTGTGTGTATGAGAGAGAGAGAGAGAGAGAAAGAGAGAAGGAGGGAGGGAGGGAGGAAACGCAGCCCAGGGCCCGGAACGTTCTTTAGCAGCCTGCAAGGGGGCCTCCGTGCAGAAGGTGCCGCTCCACTGGAATCCATTACACGAAGGCCGGTCATCTCATTTCCCCGAAAACAGAGTGGGCGCGTAACACTCCCGCAATTGCGTAAATAAAGATTAGCTTTCATCATCCCGAACGAAGTTTCAAGAAATGGATATCGCCCGTTGGGTAGGCTAGGCTTCCAACAATTTTCAGTGGTTCGGGGGTAAGCAGGAGGATTCCACTTCCCCGGGGTACGTCCCTGACTTCTCAGTGAACCATGCGGCTGCTCAGTCAGATGCATTCAACCCCCTCTGCCCACGTCGTCCCCACCAGCTCTCATTTGCAAAGCATGTCCTGGGTGACTCTTCTGGTGAGTTTGTTGGTGGCCCCTACAGACGGAATTTTGTGTTCCCTGCCTGTGCATACAGGGAAACACTCATCCACCTGTGAGGGTGTTTGGGCCTTCAGAAGTTAATTAGGTCGTGAGGGTGGAGCCCTGGTGAATGGGATTATGACCCTTATAAAAGTAAACACGGGAAGACTCCCCCCTAGTATTTCTCTCTCTCTCTCTCTCTCTCTCTCTCTCTCTCTCTCTCTCTCTCTGTGTGTGTGTGTGTGTCACCTCTCCCAGCACCTCGCCCGTGGACTCCCCACCCTCCAGGGCTGTGAGGAATGCACGCCTCCTGTCTACACCAGCTGGGCTGTGAGGTCCTGCTGCGACATCCCACGCGGCCTGAGGGAGGGCTCCATGGACACAGTTCTGCGTCCTCACTTTGTGCATCTTCGCGGGACCAGTCAGGCCCCCTGGCCTCTGCCACCCGTCACCCCAGCTTACGACGGGCGCCAGTCACCACATCACCTGGTAGAAGGTAACTCACTCACTACCTGATACCTGGGCCGGAAGGTCATCCAGGAGAGGCACACAGCGGGGTGAGTTTAGGAGACACCTGGCAGGTGACAGAGTGAGGGGACGCAGCCAGGTCAAGGTCGACCTTTCTGAGCCCAGAGCACCCGTGGGAACTGGTGACTCAGCCAGGAAGCCCCAGACAGGGGGAGATAAGGGGTCCCTCGCCCATCTCGGATTCTGACTCTCTTACAAAGCTGTCAGAAACCTATGCAAGTTATAACTTACACTCACATCGAATCGGTGTAAACTAGCCACCGGGAACGCATTGTCAGCACCATGCAGGAAGACTCCCACCTGATTCTGTCTCTGAACTCGGCTCCCAGCCCAGAGCCTGGCACGGAGGATGACCCAAGTACAGAGCAGGAGCCACAGGGTGCGCCAATGTGCATTTAAAGAGGCAAACTCCTCGCTCTCCCTCCGTGCTGTGTGAGATGTATACAGAACACCGGGAAAGGTGATCTGCAGTCTGACCGGCAGCCATCTCCCCGGGGCCACCTCTCCCATCTCGGGTGTTCACAATCGGGTCCTCAAAGCTCCGTTATGGATTCGTCTTGGGTCGACACCCAGCTCACAGGTCCTCCCCCCTTCTTCCCAGTCATGAAGACCCTCGTAAACCTTGAGTAATGTCATGTAATTTTGGTCCTGTTCCTTAGGAAGTAGGTTGACTGATAAAAACCATAACTATTTTTATTCATCGTAAGTAGGTAACCCCGAGCCTGACCAGGTGGTGGCACAGTGGATAGAGTGTCAGACTGGGATGTTAAAGACCCATGTTTGAGACCCTGAGGTCACCAGCTTGAGCGCAGATTCATCTGGTTTGAGCAAAAAGCTCGCCAGCTTGGACCCAAGGTCACTGGCTCGAGCAAGGGGTTACTTGGTCATAAGGTCAAGGCACATATGAGAAAGCAATCAATGAACAACTAAGGTGTCGCAACAAAAAACTGATGATTGATGCTTCTCGTCTCTCTCCGTTCCTGTCTGTCTATCCCTGTCTGTCCCTCCCTCTGAGTCTCTCTCTGTCTCTGTAAAAAAAATAAAAATAAATTAGTAAGTGCCCTGAGAGCCTTGTGGCCCTTCTTCATAAGACAAACCGGTACAAAGGAGGTGACCAGAGGGCACCTCTCAGCACAGCTCCCTGCAGCGCTACCAGCCTCGTTAGCCATTTCTAAGGGACCCAGTGAGAAGACGACTCCTGACTGCCACTCTAGGCCCCAGACGGGGACAGAGTTGTCCGGAGGGTCACCCATGGGTCCCCTGACCTGCCCAAAGCAGAAATACGAGCTGTGTCCCAGCAGTCCCTCCTGCCCCTGGGACAAAGATAACCAGTTCTGCTCACAGAACTTAGATGGGATGAAGGGTCCCCCCTCGACACCCAGCCCCTCAGCCAAAGAGCAGGACAGACGTGTCTGTCCCAGTCAGGTCCACCCTCGAGGCCGGAAGGTGTCCACACAGGACTGAAACCGTACTGGGCACCGTCTCAGGGGACAGAGGGGCCCCAAGAGCCTGGTGACCAAGCCTGGTCCCTTGGTTTCCAGACACGTTCTACCTCCTTCCAACAGGTCTTCCTCAGTCTGCTGGCTGTCACCGCCGGCATCTCCACCACGACAGCCCAAGCTCTCACCCGCTCTCACCATCGAAATAGTGCCGCCAAGGTCGCCCAAGGTCACGTGTCCATACTGCGGGCAAGAAGGCCATTTAAAGCTGTAGTCTAGAATGTGTCGCTCATCAGTTCAAATCCTCCAATGGGGAGCAAAGGCCAAGTGACCCCCATTAGCCTTTGCGGCTCTGCAGAATCAGTCGCTCCCAAGACTCCCAAGCTCTCTCCATCCCAGGAATTATCTTTATTCCTGCGTTGACCTGGTCTGTCAGTGGGTTGCACAAAGCAACATCGCACTCACCGGCCGCACGGCCTGGACACTGGACACTGACATTCCTCCCAGGACAATATCCTGGCCACACACTCACACGTCCACTCACTCCTTGCCAGTCTCTGTTCAAACCTCAGCAGGGAGCCCAGCCTCAGCCTCGGGCCTCTGTCCTGAAGGCCACGCCCCCACCCTGCGCGTACCCCTCTCCGCCGTCACCCTGACTGTCCTCCACCTCAGCATCGTCACCCCCCAACACATCGACACCCTGAGAGTGGAGACGGAAAAACAGCCTGCACCCTGAGTTCCATACCTGCCAATCAGCCTCCTTCTCTATCTCTCCTCAAAGCAAAAAAAAAAAACAAAAAACAAAAAAACAGTGTGGTAATGACATAAAGAATTACGGAAACCGGCCATGGCTGGTTAGCTCAGTGGTAGAGTGTCGGCCTGGCGTGCAGAAGTCCCGGGTTCGATTCCAGGCCAGGGCACACAGGAGAAGCGCCCATTTGCTTCTCCACCCCCACCCCCTCCTTCCTCTCTGTCTCTCTCTTCCCCTCCTGCAGCTGAGGCTCCATTGGAGCAAAGATGGCCTGGGCGCTGGGGATGGCTCCTTGGCCTCTGTCTCAGGCGCTAGAGTGGCTCTGGTCCCGACAGAGTGACACCCCAGAGGGGCAGAGCATCGCCCCCTGGTGGGCAGAGTGTCGCCCCTGGTGGGCGTGCCGGGTGGATCCCGGTCGGGCGCATGCGGGAGTCTGTCTGACTGTCTCTCCCCGTTTCCAGCTTCAGAAAAATACAAAAAAAAAAAAGAATTACGGAAACCCTTCCGACGTGGGGTCTTCGCTCCCGGGAAGGCAGCAACCAGGGGCGGAGCCTGGAAGTCCTGGTCCCTGGTGGTGCAGCCTCAACACACGCCTTCAAGGTTGTGCGGGCAAAGAAGCAACCCTCCGGGAAGCCCCCGCAGCGCCCGGCCTCCCGCTGGCATGCGGACACAGTGAGCCCGTGGCACGCAGCCCCTGGCTGGAGCTGCCGTTGGCAGCCGGAGGCAGCTCAGTCCAATTAAACGGGTTCATTTAACGATTCAGCGAACAGAGCAGCAGGCCCGGCCCGCGAGGGAATTAGTGGGCAGTGGGTCCGTCCAACAGGCTTGATGGAATCTGAAAAGGGACAAATGTTTCCCGGGAAGAACTGGTGACCAGCCCGCCCCACGTCACCCGGACACCTGAATGCCACCCACCTGCCCTCAGGACACTATTTTCACACGGGACCCGGACAACGGACGCCCAGAGGCCGATCAGAAGAGACAGGAGGCGCCTGGTCGGCCCCAGTCCTGCTGTGGTTTCAGGGCGAACGCCCGGGGATGAGGGGGGGATGTGCTGGTGGCAGGTCCATCGATGGCCCTCCCTCAGAGACCCGGGGCGGCGCGCCCGGCAGAAGGAAGCACAGCTTTGAGAGCCGGGAAGAAGGGCGAGGGGGAGGGCTCGTCGCTGCGCGTCTCCCGGCCGCGGACGCCACACGCCCCCTTTCCTCCCACGTGGGTGCACCCGCTGCCGCGTCAGGAACACGCGCTCTCCTATCGATTGGAATGGGCTCTCGGACTGAGCTCCTTTCCCCCTGCTGAGAACCCCTCTCTCTTCCAGCGCGTCTTTTGGGGCTTGTTCGTTCATTTGCAGTTGGCCTCTGCTCACCCCGGTCATTCAAAGACGCCTCTTTCGGACCTCCGGCCGCTGGGTCCCCCGCCTGTCTCTCCAGAGCTTCTCGGTGACATTCCCTTCATTCTCGATGAGTCCGCTTAAACTCAGAGGATAATAATTTGTTTCTGGGTCAGGCTGGGTCCCAACAGGAAACAGGATTGGTCAAGGATAGTTTTGTTTTGTTTTTTTGTTTTTAATTTTTATTGAATTCATTAAGGTAACGTGGGCTAATCAAACCGTGCAGGTTTCCAGTGTACGATTCGACATCACGTCATCTGTACATCATGTGGTGTGTTCACCGCCCCAAGTCAGGCCTCCTCCCATCGCCACGGGCCCCCCTTTTCTCTCTTGGGACACCCACGCTGTGGTCTGTGTCTGTAAGGGTTGTTTTTTCTTTTTTCTTGGCGTATTCACCCCATTCCCTCTAACAGCTGTCAGGCACTCTGTTCTCTGTGTCTCTGAGTCTGTTTCTATGGTTGTGAGTCTGTCTCCTGTGTCAGGTTCCGCGTAGAGGCTGGCTGTGGACGGGCGGGCACTCTGCGGAGGGGAGAACTCACCAGAGCCTGCCCCGCGCTCCGCCTGGGGGTGACCTGGGGGTGACCTGGGGGTGACCTGGGGTGACCTGGGTGGGGAGAGGTTTATCAGAACCTGGGAGCCAGAGCTGGTCCTGAGGGCGCGGTGACAGCTGGCGGGGGGGTGGGGGGGGAGCAGGACGGTAAAGCAGGCCTGACACCCCCTTCCCCGCAGGGTGGGGGTGCTGGTGAAGCCCCCACCACTGTTCACCCTGAGCAGGAGGCCCAGGAAAGGGAGGGGGTCTGGGGCTCCCCTCTGCGCAGACCCTGACTTGCAGCCCCGGTCCCGGTCCGTCCGGAGCTGCCCGGGAAACGCCCTCTGGGGGGGGGGGGTCTTCTTCCCTCCTCTCCAGGGTCACCCCGTAGAGTCCTGTCTGGCTGTCACAGGACCTATGGAAGAAGCGTCTTTCTACAACTTCAGTGGAACTCCGGGTCACACTCTGCAATGTCCCTCTCTCCCATCCTGTCACGCAGATGTCACTAAATGTTGGCAAAGGAAGGGGACAGAGAGGCGGGGACAACCGGCCCTAATGGTGCTGAGACACACAAGTGTGCCAGAGGCCGTGTCCCCTGCACAGGAGGGTGCGGGCAAAGGGTCAGGAGGTCCCCACTGTGGGGCCCCCAGTGCACCCCCAGTCTATGCCTGAGCCCACAGGTCAAGAGGACAGAGGAGGAAGCAGAAACGACCGTTCCATGAGAAAGCTTTGGGGACAGCCTGTGACACAGTCCAGGAGAGGCATGCACACCCTCTCCTCCTGAAAGGGCCCAGAAGCTTCCAGGCTCACAGGGCCCAGGCTGCACCGACTGCCTGTCCACTCCCAGCTCCCCGTGAACACAGCAGTGGTCACATGACAGAGGGTTTGGGCTGTGCTTGGGGACGCCTATGAGTCACCTCCAAGGATGCTTAAACTGGAGACGGGGGTTGGAACGGAGAGGGGCACAGGTCGGCTGGGACGACTATCTGTGACGGGCCCGTATCTAGGCAGACGAGTCAGAGAAGCCGAGGGGGCCCCTCCGGTCCCCAGGGATACACCGTGGGAACAGATTCTCACTTGTCATTGTCATCTGTTTCACCCCACCTCCGGGAGATGATCTCACCGGCTGATTTAAAACCCTGTCAGGTCCCCTGCTGTCCGCCACAGGACACCTCTGCCCAGGGCTTCCCACCCCCTTAATCGCCTGTCCCCGGGCTGCTTCTGGGAGCCCGTCACCGCCCAGGGAACGTCTGTCCTCACTCGCCCCGCCGCCTCCGTCCGGGTCGCTGCTTTCTATGCAATTTCAGTTTCCTTTCGTCCCCTTGAAACAGGCCTGGATCTGGGTGAGTCAGTATCTCTCTCCTGTCACATTTCAGTCCCGGTGTCACGCCCAGTTGTCACCGGCCCCTCTGTGACAAGGCCTCTGACGGACGTCACTGCTCAGCTTAACCCTGAGTTCTCCTTGGGACGTCAGTTCCACCGAATGACCTGAGAGTGAGTCCCTGGTGGAGACCCCACACCCTCTGTCTGACCTTAAGAACAGCTCCCTCCTCCCCCAAGTTTCCAGCTCGTGTGGTCGTACGGATTCTTAGAAGAAGAGAGAGGAAGAGAGAGAGGAACATCAATGTGTTGTTGCACTCGCTCGTGCATTCATTGGTTGATGCTAGCATGTGCCCTGATCAGGGATGGAACCCACAACCCTGATATATGGGGACAGTGTTCTAACCCAGGGGTAGTCAACCTTCTTATACCTACCGCCCACTTCTGTGTCTCTGTGAGTAGTAACATTTTCTAACCGCCCACCGGTTCCACAGTCATGGTGATTTATAAAGTAGGGATGTCACTTTACTTTATAAAATTTATAAAGCAGAGTGACAGCAAGTTAAAGCATATAATAATAATTACTTACCGAGTACTTTATGTCGGATTTTCACTATGTTTGGCAGAATAAATCTTTATAAAACAACTTACTATAGTTAAATCTATCTTTTTATTTATACTTTGGTTGCTCCGCTACCGCCCACCGTGAAAGCTGGAGCGCCCACTAGTGGGCGGTAGGGACCAGGTTGACTACCACTACTCTAATCAAAGGACCTAACCAGCCAGGGACCAAGTTTCTATTTATTATTTGTGGAGTCAGGGGATTTCACTCCGTGACTCCAACCAAAATCCTATAGACGCACGGCCATCCTAGGGAAAAGTCAGGGAACCCCCAGCTACCTCCCACCTTCCGCGCTCCTGCCTGTGGCCAACACATCCTCTGTCTTCACCTGCCAGACTGCCACCCCCCGGGATCTGCTAACCAGGGCTCAGCTGAAGTTGAAGGCGGCGTGGTGACACACCCATCACAAACGGACGGGGGGAAGAAATGGCCCGGTGAGCATGCTCAGGTCAAACACCATGCCACCTAAAAGGCTCCCAACTGTGGGAAGAGGATGTGAGACCCTCACCGGGGACCCCTGTGGGGACACCGTCTTCCTCTCTCTCCAGCACAAACCCGCCCTGCGCCGTGACATAACTGCTGAGGGATTCATTGTCCTTGGTCCCCCAGGGGGAGCCACAAAGGACCCACGTGAGGGAGCCCACCTCTGATAGCCAGACAGCTTCACCAAACAAAACCACCCGGGGACTGCAACAAAAGCAGATGTTCCGAGATGAGTGGAAAACTGACCCAATTTCGTCGATCCGGGAGCGCTCTGCGTGTATAGTTTTCTGTTCCGGAGAGGAAGTCCCCAGAATGCAGGCCAGGTGCCGCCTGTCCCCTCTGGTTCTGGCTCCTGTCCCCCCTGTGCAGTTAGGGGAGGTGGCTGCACTGTGGGTACCCTGGGGGAGTGGGGGACCCGAGACACGCAGGGAGGACAGCACATGTGTCAGTGTCCAGGGATGGTGTCTCTCTGCTGTGCCCACCACCCCCCCTTCACGTGGGCACGCATCTTGGGACTCAGAAAATAAGCTTGTCGCTGAAAATGAATGTCTGCTGCAAAGGACGTCACAGAGCTCCTCTGGGCCGTGCCAGGTCTCCCGTCCACACGTCGGTTTCGCACGAGAGCCCATCAGCTCGACAGAGCCAACGGCTCCACCCGGGTGCCCACCCAGGTCTCCTTCCCGAGGTTCGGCTGCCTCCCGGCCTCGGCCTCAGCCGCGCCCCCCGTGACATCCCCAAGTCTTCACCCGCCATGCTTCTTGCCCACTGGGGTGGGCTCTCTGCGGTCCGAGCGCGGACGGCACCGCGCCTGCCTCCCTTGGTGGCAGACCCGCCCCCCACGCCCACAGAGTGGGTCCTCCGTCCTTGCTGTTGTGGTTCTTGTGGCTGTTTTCCTACTGGCATTTCATGTGAGACTTTGTCAGTCCTTTTGACACTTCTCCCCCAAGTTTTGTTCGTGCATTTCACAGCCTCTTAAAAGGTTTTCGGAGTGCTGAGCACAATAAGTGAATCATTTCCCTGTTGTTTGTATGTTTGGGTTCAGTGAAAAGCACTTGGACAAGAGGCGAGATGCTCCAGACCTGGCATTCGCGATCAGTTTCTGTCGCTACTGACGTAGGCAGTACGCTTTCTGGAAAGGTCTACCCACCTGCGAACTCTTCTGTCTCCAGCGGATACCGCTCGCGGTTGCCGAGAGGGTTGTGCTGCTGCTGCTCTCCTCGCATGCAATACCTGGAAGGTAGCAATAGGCTGGTCTGTATCCTCTGTTGGTGCCTCTGGGACTTCCGGCAGGACGATGTGGAGCCTCGATTTTCTGTGCAAGGGTTCTCACCACCTCAGGCTCCTCCCTGCATTGGACCCAGACCCGTTTTCCCCCAAACATGGGCGAACGCTGGAGCCGAACCATGGTCCACACCTCAGTGTGGGTGAAGAAGCAACAGAAGCAAAAATGGAAATTGTATGTGCACATGGGTGTGTGCATGTGTGGTGGTGGCATGTGTGTGTGCTTGTGTGTGGTGCATGTGTGTGTGTGTGGTGGTGGCATGTGTGTATGTGTGTGTGTGCATATGTGTGTGTATGCATGTGTGGTGGTGGCGTGTGTGTGTGTGTCATGGTGCCGTGTGTGTGTGGTGCATGTGTGCATGTGTATGTATGTGTGCATGTGTGATGGTGTGTGTGTGTGTGGTGCATATGTGTTTGTGTGTGTGGTGGTCGTGCGTGTGTGTGTGGTGCATGTGTGTGTGTGCATGTGTGCATGTGTGATGGTGGTGTGTGCGTGTGTGGTGCATGTATGTTTGTGTGTGGTGGTGGCGTGTATGTGTATGTTTGTGTGTGGTGGCGTGTGTGTGTGTGTGTGCGTGTGAAAAGTCTGCCCGAGCAGGAGCGGCCAGGGCTCAGACCGTGAAGGCTGCCGTGTGTCCATGCGTGCGGAGGCGGTGCATGGCACAGAGCTAGGCCGTAGGAGTTATGAGTAGGAGGAAAATAAAGCCAGAAACTCTGCTATTTTGGCAGTTTATAAAATTTTCTTTCTTTAAAGTGTTTTGTGACTCTAAAACCGATTTCTGAGGAAAGAGGCTGCAACAGGGAAGGGGGTGCCCAGGGAGCTCAGGGCCAGAAGACCCTGCCTCCCGCCTCTCGGGTGACACAGCCAGGGCCGCGGAGGGCAGGCCTGGGATTGACATCACGTGACCAGAGTAAGGTATTGCTCGGCATCACCTGTGGATCCGCCAGACTGTCCTGAACCCAGACTGACCCGCCTACCAGTCAGGGCCACGCAACCAGGCGAGTGGGACTCAGAAAGAGCTCCCCTGGTCACACACGCCGGCCTCGGCGACTTCTGACCGGGACAAGCTACTCAACTATGTTGCTTGCTTTTCTGGCCAACAGGAAAATAAAGATGATGGCCCACCCCCCATGGTATTTCACGAGAATTGGGTCAATGCCCATGAGCTGCGGAACACGGCACACGGCACCCGGGAGGAAGTGCTCGGGAGGGTCCACACTGCGCCAGCCAGCGGTGTGCCCTGGACCAGAGCCCCTAAACGCTGCCCTCCTCTCCCACATCTGCAAACGGAGGGGACTTCTAGCTCGCTGTTCCTCCTCGAGACCTGCCCCCTCCCCCCAGCCCCCTCGACCCCACCACCACCACCACGGGGCTGCAGTCATCCGCCTCCATCCTCAGTCAGGCCACACGCACCCACACGCACCCACAGCGGCACCGGCTTCCCCAGGAACAGCTCCAGTGCGCTAGGGTACATCCTCTCTGCGCGCTGTGTCACTTCAGAACCGTAAAAAGGGAGCCTGGGGAACCTTGACCCTTGACCCTTGACCCTTGACAAACGAAAAGCATGGATGTAAGGATGATTAGAAGTCAAGTGCAAGCTCTGGCCTTCACTCACCTTCTCACCTGTCACGGGGGTGAAACTAGGGTACTGTCTCCCTCCTGGGTGGTTACGGAGGTCAAGCAGGAGGTCGGCGGTGGCGAGGGGCCCAGGGGCGGGCTCTGGTCACCGTAATAGCGCAAGGTGCTTACGGACTGACTCTCCCATCTCTTGCTACCAAACCGTTAGCTTTGCAAGGGCAACGGCTGTGTCCACACTCTGAGTCTAGCCCATGACCTAGCTCAACACACACGCTGATTCCGGTCATGCTGTGATAGAACCGAATTGACTAGAAGATTTCCAGAACCTATTGCCCTAGTGATCTCCCGGTCCTCAGAACCAACAGCACATTTGCACCACTTGGGCGGATTATAAAATCACCCCGGGCAGCTCATCGCCTCCTCTGCACTCCCCCCCACCCCCACACACATACCCCCCGCACCGAGTGGAAGAGCGGCTGCCGCCCCCCCTCCAGCCTGTCCACTCGCTAGCTCGTGGCACCTCCTGTGTGCCAGGCGCCGTGCGGGCTGCAGTGACACCGGGCTGAGCAGCAGACTGTGAGTCCGCAGTGGACCGCCCCCGACCCAGCCCCCAGACACCGCCCCGGGCACGGGGACCAGGCGTGCGAAAGGAGGAGACCTGTATAAAGGAGGGAGAGGGCAGGAGAAACGACCCTCTCTGAACTGAACTCCACTGTGAAGCCTTCCGTGTTTCCTCAGGATCACCGACACGAGACACGTCGGCGTGGACTCTGTGTATGAGACCCAGGCCCCCCCAGGGCCCCCCCCTGACGACTCGGGGACCCTGTGAAAGGGCTCTCACCCGAGACTTCTGTCAGCGTTCCCTCTTGGCTCTGCAGAACAGAAGAAGCGTTGTCTTTCTCTTCTCTTCCTCTAACTATGATTTCTTTAGACATTTCCCCACTCGCCTTGATCTCCAGAAACTGTACAGACAAGTTCCTATTCATTGCTAAATGCTGTGGTCGTGAGGATGGGTGAACTCTGAGAGGTCTTCTTCTTCTTCTCCATCTCCTCCTCCTCCTCCTTCTTCCTCCTCCTCCTCCTCCTCCTCCTCCTCCTCCTTCTTCCTCCTCCTCCTCCTCCTCCTCCTTCTCCATCTCCTCCTCCTCCTCTTCCTCCTCCTTCTCCTCCTCTTCCTCCTCCTTCTCCTTCTCCTTCTCATTCTCCTTCTTCTTCTTCTTCCTCCTCCTATTATTATTATTATTATTATTACTCTCTTCTTAGATCAATACTGCTATGTTTTAGTATATGTGCTGCCGAAGCGAGCACAATACTGCTATGTTTTAAATTACCACAAATTATCTTCTTAGAAAAGACGGAGAGAAGATAATAAAATATAAATGGCCCGGCTCTAAGTCCCTGCAGAACAAAGCCTCAAAGCCTCTGTGACTTGTGCTTCCCAGTTCCGTCCTGCAGGGTCAGGATGGAAACTCGAGTTCATTGCACCTTTATCGTGCGCCGCGCAATTTGTGACGTATCTAAATGACGCATTCCCCATCATCTCATGAGTGGGGCACTAACCTCCCGTTTCACAAATGTAGGAGAAGGCGAGTTGGCGAGGCTGGGACCACCGCCCGCCAGGCAGTGACCCATGAGGCTGAGACAGACCGGTGCCGCGGCAGGGCCACCACAGTGCCGGTGAATGTCTCTTCCTCCCTCCAACTTTCCCGTGGGATTGTCAAAGGCCCCCGGTCCCCACTCCAGTGATCTTTCCACTGCCAATTCCCAGTCTCAGCCATTCCACTTCGCGGACACCTACCCGTTGACTTAATAAATTAAGTGTGCTGCTCACTGATCCCCATCCAGAAGACGCATCAGAGAGAGGGGACTGGCTCGTGCCCGCTGCTCCCTGAGGGCAGCTGACAGGCTCCCGGAGGGGAGAGAACACACTCAGAACCAGGCATGTCCCTCGCCGCGGCGTCCTCTGCCCGGCGTCAGATGGGGACGGCGTCCGGCACTGTCCCCGGGCGGCAGGCTATCGGTCGCATCTTCAGCTTGTCTGTCTGTTTCTCCGATGACCACTGACGAGGTTTATGTCGGTTCGCTGTCAATCACAGAGGAGTTCCGGACGTCCTTCAGCCCCCTGACGTCGAGGTCCTGTGAGGGCGAACAGAAAGGCTCACTCGAGCGGAAGCGTCGATAGGAAAGTCCTGGGTGCTCCTAGGCTTTTTCACAGTGTGACTTGGGGAATTCACGGTGTCCCTCGCCTGCCAGAGAGAAACCACCCTGTGAAATGCCACCCCAGCCTAACGCCCCCCAATTCCTCCAGTTCATTAGCGTGGAGGCAGACGTGACTGATACCTGCTGGGCCTCCCTCCTGAGGACAGGGAATCGCCAGGAGTTTGTTTTTTTTCTCTGCTTTGGTTAAGACACGAGCCTGTGATTTTTTTTTTTTTTTTTTTTTTCCCCAAAAGGAATCTGGCTCTTCAGTTCTGACTCCTAACAGCGAAGTGACAGCCGGGATAATCTGACAAACTGGGCGCTCTCTTAACACCTCACACCCTGTCATCTCCAGTCAGCTTCCAAGAGCCGGGAGAGCTCCGAAGGTGGAAGCCAGGGACGCACAGATCAAACACGTGACGCCCCCAGCTGCCCCGGGTCGGCAGCACCCACCGGGCGGGTGAGCGTGGGTGCTCAGCCCTTCCGTCACCAGAGAAAGCAAACTCGGTTACTGAGTGCAGCGCTCTGTTCTAAGTCAGATAAAAACAACATGGCGTTGACAGAGAAAGGCTGCCTAGTTCCGGAGACAGAAGCCACCTGAATCTATGACGGAAGAGGTCGCCGGCACAGGGGGCCCAAGCAATCACCCCGCGCCGCAGGTGGGGGACTCTCCGGCGACTGGAGACTTCGGGGTCCTGGCAGCTTGGTTCATGGAAGTCCCGTCCTTGGGCTCTTAAATCATGTTCACTCCCCAACAATGGATGTATGTCACAAGGAACACATATTCGGAGGGGGATTCGCCTAGGCAGCAAGAACGGCTCTCAGTAACTGCACACGTGACAATGCGTGGCCATGGAAGATCAGGAACATAAGAGACATGTCACCAGGTGTCCAGCCGGCTGGACAGACCAGCCCAGGCTCTGACACCGTGGCTTCTCCGTCGTGCACCCAGGCGAGAACAGGGGGCAGGACAAGAGAAAGTGGCTGTTTTCAGTCCCCTTTCTCCATTCGACCTGGGGACCTGCACCCCCTTCCCAACCCAACAGATGGCAGACCAGACAGTGTCTTCTGATGAGCTAATTAAGTTTCCAGCACCTCATTATCACCTCACAATGGAAATCTCAAGGAACCGCTGAAAGTGCAGGATGTGGAAAGGGCTTATTGGAAGTTCAGTCAGGTGCAAGCTGGAAGTTAAACCCTGTCATCAGAAAGGGGCTGAACCCGGTCAGAGGCTGTGCTGGAAGAGACTGATGATGATGTGGGAGAAAGCTGTCCATCCCAGAGCCAGTCTCCGACATCGACCTGTGCTCCGAAGACGTGATGCCCATTCCAGACAGTCCACAGAGAAGCCACGTCTCATGGTCCAAAGACAACGGACACCTGACCATCTGGCTGGAGGGAGGGAGGCCCCTTTCTCTGAGCCTAGTTCCCTTATCGAAAGAGCAGAGCTATTTCACTGACACGGCCTCAGGGTTAACTCTGCAGCCGTCTAAGGCACCCTGATGCGATGTCATTATTATTTTTTTTTTAGAGAGAGAGAGAACAATGCTCCGAGTTGCTAAGCATGAAGAGGCGTGTTTCTTTGGACGGTGCATACATGCTCCGGCGGGGCCGATCATCTCCGGGGACAGCACTGCTCACAGCCGGTACCCGGTGCTCTGGTTGAGCTGCACCCACTGAGCCTGACCGGCCAGGCAGTCAGGGTCTGGTGGGGGGGCTTGCTGAGGGGTCACGTGGCAGCCAAGCTCCTCCCCCTGGGCGGCCCAGGGCGGTGCGGCGTGCTGGCCGAGTGCGTGAGAGGCTGCAGGGAGACGGCTGTGTGTTCCTCTCTGGGTGTCTGGCTCCCACGCGCGGCTCGAGGATTGTGATGTTGGGGCGAGTGGGGACGCGTCTTTGCACAATGGTTAAAATGCACCCGAGATAGAGAACTTTTCCCGGTGAAAGTCAGTTTATTCTTTCTTCTTTTTATTTATTTTTTTTCCTCCCTGATATGGCATGGGAGCTGTCAACTCTGCCAGATAGCAAACATCACTCCCTCACACTGTCCACTCCCTCACACTGTCCATTCCCTCACGCTGTCCACTCCCTCACGCTGTCCACTCCCTCACGCTGTCCACTCCCTCACACTGTCCACTCCCTCACACTGTCCACTCCCTCACACTATCCACGCCCTCACACTGTCCACTCCCTCACACTGTCCGCGCCCTCACACTGTCCACTCCCTCACGCTGCCCGCGCCCTCACACTGTCCACTCCCTCACGTTGTCCACTCCCTCACGCTGTCCACTCCCTCACGCTATCCACGCCCTCACACTGTCCACTCCCTCACACTGTCCACTCCCTCACACTATCCACGCCCTCACACCGTCCACTCCCTCACACCGTCCACGCCCTCACACCGTCCACTCCCTCACACCGTCCACTCCCTCACACTGTCCACTCCCTCACGCTGTCCACTCCCTCACACTGTCCATTCCCTCACACTGTCCACTCCCTCACACTGTCCATTCCCTCACACTGTTCACTCCCTCACGCTGTCCACTCCCTCACACTATCCACGCCCTCACACCGTCCACTCCCTCACACCGTCCACGCCCTCACACCGTCCACTCCCTCACACCGTCCACGCCCTCACACCGTCCACTCCCTCACACCGTCCACTCCCTCACGCCGTCCACTCCCTCACGCTGTCCACTCCCTCACGCTGTCCACTCCCTCACGCTGTCCATTCCCTCACGCTGTCCACTCCCTCACGCTGTCCACTCCCTCACGCTGTCCATTCCCTCACACTGTCCACTCCCTCACACTGTCCATTCCCTCACACTGTTCACTCCCTCACGCTGTCCACTCCCTCACGCTGTCCACTCCCTCACACTATCCACGCCCTCACACTGTCCACTCCCTCACGCTGTCCACTCCCTCACACTATCCACGCCCTCACACTGTCCACTCCCTCACACTGTCCGCGCCCTCACACTGTCCACGCCCTATGACCCTCACTGCGCCGACGGGGAACCACTCATCGCACAGGCCTGGCGAAGTATAGATTCCTTAATATCCGGCGGACTTTAAAATTCAGCTCCTCAGCTGCGCCAGCCACGTGTAAAGCGTCAACAGCTGCAGGGAGACAGGGGGGTAGCACGTGGGACCCCGTGCAGGTCCGGCCCATTTCCATCAGCACGGTGAGTTCTGCCGGACAGCGCTGGTCCACGCCAACCACCTCCGGACACCGTGAAATTGCATTCCAGTTTGGGCTCAGAGTCCATGACCAACCACGAGACATTCTCTGGGTGTCCCCAGCCGTATAAAAACCCTGCTGGAGGTCACTGTGGGGAGGGGGGGCAGGGGCGGTGATGAACACACCACGTATCTCCTGGAATAGCTAAGCAATTTCTTGCAATCTCTCCCATTTGCCATTGATAGAACACCCAGTGCTCTCACCACGAAAGCTCCAACAGCGAGTCAACGTGGACAACTTTAGGTCAGAGACAGACGCGTGAAAGAAAAAAAGAAATAACATCTAGGGAACAGTCTGTACCGTTTCATTAATTCAGAATGAAAGCCGGAAGCTTGCTCGCGGTGCTCACAGCCTTGCCGGGGACGTGGCATGCTGTCTGAGAGAGGACCCCATCACCGCGCACCCGGGTGGTCCTCCACCTTCCGGCTCCTCCCCTTTCCTTCTACCTCGGCCGTTGGTAGCATCTTTTTCTTTATTTGATCTGATTGAACGGTCGGCTCTGTTGGCCTTTCAACTCTTCTGCTCGTAGAGATTTATTTATTTTCCCCTCTTGGCCCCTCTTTCTTGAGAAAGGTTGATGCGTAAAGGAAACAACTAAGCTGACGATTATTTCCTTAGGATTGCTAACCCGTTGCCTTTCTTTTCGTCTTCTTTTCTTCCTCGGAAAGGTCCCCTTCCTGGCCCTCTGTCTGGGGCATTGCATCAGGAGCATAGCATGGCACACCCTCAGCAAGCCAGGCGACGCTTAGCAGTTGCTTACGATGCCTCCCAACACCTTCTTGTTAAACACGCGGAGTGCCTGAGCGCTGGTTTATTCGGAAATGATGACGCCACGGGGCGTGGGCTCGTGTCCCTCTCAGAACAGACGGTGGATACCTGCGTGCTCTGTCGTCTGTCTCCGGTCCCTTCTTCCAGGACCGATTCCCTGGTTTTCTGCTGATGCCCGTGGCTCCTCCCCTCTCGGAAACCATCAGAAATCCCCTTCGCCTGCGCCCCGGCTTGGCTGGGGGACGGATACCTGACTCTCAGAACCCGTGAGGGCCACTGACAAGCAGGCAAATCATCCAACGGTCCCGGGAAGGACTCCGAGCAGATCTGCTGTCACACGCTGCGTCCACACCGAGGAAGCCGGGTGGAGACAGAACCCGCTCAGGGGAGACAGAGGCGAGGGAGAGACGGAGCGCCCGCCGGCTGGAGGCACCCTCGGGGCCCGCAGTTCAGCGGTGCTGGCTGTCGGCTCTGGACTCTGGGAACCTTTCCGACCTGAGACCTCACACAGGGGCAGCATCTCCGTGGGGCTCGCTTCCCGTGGGCTGCACATTTCTTCTCAGCGTGGGGCTCGACTCGTGAACAAGCAAACAAACAATCAAACAACACCTTCTGCAAAACGCCTTGACGTGGTGCTACCGCGGAACAAACTGTGAACAACCGGCGAGGGTGTCGGCCAGGGAAACTTCCCGCACGCCGCCCGCCCGGCGCGCAGCCGCGGGGAAAAGCCGGCTGGGAGGCGCTGCGGTCCTTCGCAGGCACCTTGTTAAGTGAAAATTACGCACGATTAAAACACCAGCGAGGGGACGGAACAGGAGGTAAACGTCCTCCTCCTCGCTGGAGGGGGCGCGTCCGGGGAGCTGCCGCGTTATAAAAGCCCTTTAATTTAAAAAAAAAAAATGATGTTGCCAGGGCCCTCGTATTGTCGGGTAGACAAGCGCCCTGGCTCAGGGAAAACTGAGGATTTACAGGGTTGTCCTCAAGGGCCCGGCAGGGTGGCCACACCTCGCTGTCAGGCAGGAGGGGACGGGGACGCAGAGGCCGCATACCTGGCCCCACCGCCCAGCGCGGATGGAAGAGGTGGCCTTGGCCGTCTCTAAATCTGACGCCCGGGGGTCCAGCTCCCTGCGCGTTCACTGCCAGCCACGTGTGCCATCTTCATACGGGTGTCGGTCGTGGTGACTCAGGGGTGGCGAGGCCAGCGTGTCAGGAGATGATGTCCTTGGCAAAGATAGTTTCTTACCCACAGATCTAAGAGAAGGGGGCAGGCCACGCCATGGGGGCCCCTGGGGAAGTCCAGAGCCGGTCAGGAGGCAGACGGAGGGGGGCTCTGGGCTGGAGCTTCCTTGTGGGAAGGAAAGAGGCAGGACGAGGATTAGCCAGATTGAAGGGTTTCCGTGGGCTGTGGGGTCTAGGGTGGCCCCCCGTTGTCTGGTCCCCAGCTGCGGGGTTCTCAGGGTCAGGGTGGGAAATGGTGGCCTATGCGAAGGAACCTCATTGAGGAGCTGGGGTGTGGGCACTGCCTTGGTTGATTTGCATATAAAAAGCTTGTGTCGGCCCTGGCCAGTTGGCTTAGCGGTAGAGCGTCGGCCTGGCGTGCGGGGGACCCGGGTTCGATTCCCGGCCAGGGCACATAGGAGAAGCGCCCATTTGCTTCTCCACCCCCCCCTCCTTCCTCTCTGTCTCTCTCTTCCCCTCCCGCAGCCAAGGCTCCATTGGAGCAAAGATGGCCTGGGCACTGGGGATGGCTCCTTGGCCTCTGCCCCAGGCGCTAGAGTGGCTCTGGTCACGGCAGAGCGACGCCCCGAGGGGCAGAGCATCGCCCCCTCGTGGGCAGAGTGTCGCCCCTGGTGGGCGTGCTGGGTGGATCCCGGTGGGGCGCATGCGGGAGTCTGTCTGACTGTCTCTCCCCGTTTCCAGCTTCAGAAAAATACAAAAAAAAAAAAAAAAAAAAAAAAAAGCTTGTGTCTCTAGAAATTTGTTAAGGGAGGGGACTGTCCCTCCCCAGTCAGCAAGGACGCCCCCTGAGGTTACAGTATCAGGTCACAGACACCGAACACGAGGTCAACATCTAAGGTTACTGGCCCCTCCTCAACTCCTGCTGAGTGACCGGTACACGTCCCTCTGCTGGGGGGAGAGGGAGGACCCACACTGCCCATGGTGACCAGACTCCGCGGAGTGAGCCACGGCCCGTGCAAAGCTGGTGTGGCCAATGGTCCCCAACGTGGGAGGTCTGAGAGAGGTGGCATCAAGTCCAGGATAGTCTCATCCCACCACATCGGTGTGCGAATAACAGCCCCGGAATACACTCTGAAGGGCCGTAGCCAGAACGCAGAACGCCAGCTCTGAACATCAGAGTTAGACCCCAAACACGGCAGCAACAGCAGGGGAGGCAGCTAGTCCCCGGGGGGCTGTCCTGGACCCTAATGGCCCAGTGTCCTGCTGCCTGCGTTCTGTGAGGCACAACCACAGGGAAGAGGTCTATCTTAGATTCCTTTCCTCTGTCCTGTTTCAAATATGGTCACCCACCCCCACTCCCACCAGGCCCACAAACACACACACTAGCTATTGCCCAGATATTTATAGTATACCCCTGGGCCACTCCGTTTTTGTTATGGCTTCCTTTTGTTATCACTGAAGTGAAGACACAACCCAAGTAAATATACCCACTGGGGAGCTATCTCTGAGCTCCATCCGCAGGTGCGACGTTGCAGCGAAACTAGCAGGACGTTAGCTCAGGGCCGTGCAAGCCTGGGCAGCAGAGCCCCCCCCCCCCCTCTAAGGAGGCGCGCTCCATAGCACTCCCCTCCCGTTCCCACGTGTCCCGCGCGCCCATGGCATCTCACGACCTCCCTCCTCACCCCAGGATTCACACTCCAAGCGTGAGTGCTCAGTACACCTTCCCACCCCTCCTCCCACCCCTTCTCCCGCTTCCAGTGACGTTGGCGGAGGATCCCTCCGTCGTCCTGGTGACCGCAGCGCGCACGTCTCATCCGCCCCGGCCAGGTGCGCTCGCCCGCACTGTCCGCGCACTCGCTCGGGCCGGCACCTTCCGTCAGCCCCGGGACAAGTGGGGTTCGAACACGCAATGGACGTCGCGGCCTTGACCTGGGTGGTCTCCTTGTACAAGTGCTTTGATTAAAGCAAGGCTCTGTCCATCTTACTGAGGGTTCACCGTTCAGCCCAGAAGAGGTGTATTTTTTACTGGTAAGCAGGCTGGCGGGTAGGGTAACCGTGCCAGGCTAGGTCTGCGGGCATCTGTGGACCAGGGGAACAGTGCAGGGGGAGCAGGTCTATTATGGCGTGCCCCATGAGCTCGGGCAGGTCCTTCTGGCCAGAGAACGAGACTATTGCATCCCCAGAAAGGGCATCCGTGCACACGGAGGTTCAGACAATCTGGATGAGCCGGCAGCTGAGACCCGGCACACAGATGGTGCTGTGTGCAAGGACCCTGGCATCTACCGCAATCTAAATAAGAATTAAAATAGGAATAAATATGTAAAACAAGAGCCCCTTGGGTCTGTCTCAGAAGCACCTCTGCATTCCTCCCTGTCCCCGGGCCACCGCTGCCTCAGCCCGGTCCCTCCCCTGCTCTGACCTGGGCCGGTCCCTGCCTCACTTGAATCCCCTGAAACGGGTCTCCTCCCAGCCTCCAGGGACACCTCTCTAAGGGGAGCTGGGGGCGTAATCCACAGATCATCCCGCAGGGCGTGCAAAGCCCTGCTCCCTGGCGGCCGCCCGGCTGTGTCCATGGCTTGTCCGGAGCCTCTGAACGCAGTCGGAGAGAGAGAAGAGGGCTGTGGCTCCCGGGGTCCTTTTGGCTTCCACCCTGGGACTTTGCCTGGACACCAGAAAGTAGACATGTCCTTACAACGATCTAGAGGTCACACACAGATAACCTGGTCCGGCCAGCTCTTGGCAAATGTCTTGCCTCTCTCTTGGTCATCGCTCCTCACTTCAGAAGAACGCAGTCATCACGCTGCAAACATCTGCCATCTAGCCGGTCTCCGCGGGACCGCCGGCTCCTCTAGCAAGTAGACAGGATGTGTCCTTCTCCAGAGCCTGGCTTTTCTGAGACATAAAACAAGATCTTTAGGCTACGTCCTGAGGAAGAGAGGAAGGGGAAGGGGTCTATCTGGCTTTTCATTAAAATAATTCCAATATAACCTAAAGCTTTTCCCCCAAACTCAAGAATATCTGTATTTTAATCCCAATATAATCTAAAGCTTTTCCCCCAAACTCAAGAATATCTGTATTTTAAGAAGCACAATACAAGGTCCCAGGGGCTAAAAGAAAAAGCAAGTCTGTGCTTTGGTCTCTATGGAAACCCATATCATCAGCTGGGTCCTGCTGACAGTCACACCTGAGTCACGTAATGTGAGCAGTGACATTATCTGCCCTCTTTATCTGACACACCACCAAGGACAGTGCTTGCTGCCCTGGGGCCATTCCCACCGTATCTCTCCACAAGCGCGGACGCTTGGACCGTTAGTTAGCTCGGGCAGAAACATGGAGACTCTCTTGTCTCCGTTCCTGCTTCCTTATCCAGAGAAGCGGCTCGTAACGGGACACTCGGTGAGCTGACGGCAAAAGAGTGACCCACATTCGGGTCAAAGGATTTCCAGCTGAAGCTCCTGCCACAACGTCAAGGACGGACAGACCTCCTGGGTCATGCCTGTGCCCTGTGTCCCAGCCAGCCTCTCAAGGGGGTCTGTCCAGCAGCGGTAAATTTAGCCGCAACAAAAAGAACCAGGCTCTACAAGGTGAGAACGGACGTGATGTCGCCAAGCCTAACGACAAGGTTTGTTCTGATAACTCTTCAAAACAAATATAGAGTTCTTTCCTGGCAAAGAGAAAGGGCTAGAGATGGGGTTTACAGTGTGACATGTAGATGAGGCAGTAGAGTAAGTATCGGAACCATGCAATATTTATTAATTGTTGAGAAAATAATAATAACATTACTATCCAACCAACAACTTTGAGAATATTGGAAGCCACTACAGCAGTCGGTGGTCTACATCAGTTGTGCTGCTAGGAACACTCGTTCACATCTACGTGGTGAAGGCACTGTACATCCTGAAAAGAAATCTGTTTTACTCATTCGTCCCTGAATGTATTTCACCAATATACCCCTGTCTCGTCTGCATAACTCTTGCAAATAGAGAAACAGCCACAGACCAGTTGAAACCAGGAGGTCCCTGGCATTTGAAGGTTGTGTGCCTTCTCCTGTCTTTACTCCCAGGAGAACACCTTCAGGAGTTGTGCAGAAACTGGGCTGGAATAAAACACTAAAAAGATCAAAATGACCACCGGGTCGTTAAAGCTTTGCATAGACACAGGACACAGGCTGACATCAGACAAATGTAATAGATGATCCTTTTTGTGACTGTTGTGGTTAGGAAGATGATATAATGGTTCTACTTAAAATGTATATACAGTTGTCCCCGGATGGGAGGGTGTGTGTGTGCGTGTGTGTATGTGTGTGCGTGTGTGTTCATGTGTATGTGCTCTTGAATCAAAAGTCAGCCGTCAAATGACTTGGAAAGCGAAAGAGTCATGTATGTACCTTATAAAGTCAGAGAAACTCAATAATGCCCAGTCTTAAAGCCTTGAATAACTCACCTAGTGTGTTATTGTCAACTGGGGTTGGGGGGGGGGGGGTCAACAAACTGTTTTATATAAGAGGCCAAATTATACCTATTTAAGCTTTTCAAGTCATATCGTTTCTCTTGCAGCTACTCAGTTCTGATGATGTAGCATTCAAGAACACAATGTATAAATGAATGACCATGACCATGTTCCAATAAAACTTTATTTACAAACACAGGTGGTGGGCCAGATCTGGCTTGCTGGCCAGAGCTCGCCTGTCCGTGCCGTATATCAGGGTTGTCCAGTGGAACTATCCATAATGACGGAAATATTTCATATATGCTCATCCAATATAGCAGTCAGTGTTTGCCTGGACTATCTGATCAACCGAAGAACTGAATTCTAAATTTTGTTTAATTCCAACTAAGTTAAGTTTAAATAGCTACACATCGCTAGTGACTGCCCTCTTTGTTGGACAGTGAAATTCTAGACCGGATTATTTGGCGCAAACACGAGCTGTGATTCCTGGGTCTCACTGAGGACCCTGAGATGAGAGGACTGGATCCCTGGGTAGGAATGTCCCAAGTGAGAGGAGGAGGACCAATATTCAGCTCAGGGCTTTGAAGAAGCAAGCAGTCTGTAGGACCGTGATGGTGGCCCCTAATTGGCTCAAGTCACACCATTCAATTGAAGGACGTCTCCTAAATCTTAGGGTGGACTTTTTTTTTTCCTGGTTTTCAGATAAAGACCCTGCAGTCAACGTGATGGCTCTTAGACCCTCTGAGCTCACGCTGGCCTCTCACTTCCTGTAGGACCCCTTCCCCACCCCCCTCAACACTCACTACTTACGTGTGTCTGCCCCAGAGGACAGGGGGGAGGTGAGGGGGAAGGACAGAGCTGTCTCATCTACGCTGGTCTGTTTGCCTCCAGGAGTGGCCCCAAGTCCTCCTGGTGGCGAGGACCCAGAGTGGCCACAACAGGACTTCGGTGGGGTTGGGAGGGTTGTGTAATCAGCACGGCTTCCTCTGTGGCGGATGTTGTTTCTCTCCAAAACCTGAGGGATTTGGCCACTCTGTCACCAGACTCGTCTGGCTCAAAACTCCTGAGAGGGAGACGCTCAGGGTGATGCGCCGTAAACGGGGTGCCTGGCTGGCTCCTGGAGGGGACACTGTGTGAGGTGACTGCCTGCATTAGTTGCCGGGGCTGTGTGCTTTCTCACTATCTGAGGCCGGAGGTCCGAAATCACAACACCAACTCTGTCCTGGCCTCTCTTCTCGAGGCCACCTCTCCCTGTGTCTCCGCTTCGTCTTCCTCCTGTGACATCGGCGTCCAAGCGTTCCCCTCTTACTAGTCACGATGGATTGGGGTCCACCGAACGACCTCATTTTAACTTGGCTGCCTCTGTAAAGACCTCATCTCCAAAGACAGCCCCGTCTGAGCTGCTGGGGGGTGGGACTTAGACACGTGAAGGCGAAGGGGACACAATTCGCCCCACAAAGCAAACTGATTCTGCACCCACCTCGTGGCCAAGTGAGGATGAGGCAGGCCAGGGAGCAGCCTTCTTCAGGAAGGGAACCCCCATCCGGGGGCTGACAGTCCAGCTCAAAGTCACCTCGAGAGGGTGGGGGGGCACGTTGCCCTTTGTGACTTCACCGATAGGAGGGAGAAAGGGCAAGAGCAAAGACAGCCTTTCTGGGGTCGTCCCCACGCCTGCTTGCGAAGCTGTTGCTGCTGTCTGCCGCAGGGGGGTGACCGTCACGCCCGGGGCCGGAGCCGGGGGGGGGGGGGGGGTGATCGGTATATATAGGAAGCCCTTGTCCTGTGGCTGGTGAGACCGAAACTTAAAGCACCTTTTTTCATGTCGTTACTGCTCTACTAGTATGCGCGCCCGGAGCTGTGACTCTGGCGGCCACCTACACAGTGTAGAACACAGTTTCTGTGGCTGTCGCCACTGTGCAGAGGTTGGAGAAATGCACGCTCTGCTGGGAGATTAAATTTTGAGGTAGACCTTTTCACTTGGTTCAGTATTCAAAAGTCACGTGTGAATGGCTGCTGAAAATACCGGCTTGTCCCCCGGTGTCCGGGGGAAGCGGGACTCTCTTAACAACCGTGTGATTAGATTGTCGTGCAGGCAGGCGGCCGGCACACTTTGGGAGGAGGGTGTGTTCTGCCACCGATGGCAGGTCCACCAGCACTTGAGCATAAGAGGCAGAGCTGGAGATGGCACAAGACAGAGGACCCCTCCTGTCATTTGGCTGCCACGTCCCGGCTCGTGTGGCTGGCCGCGTGGCACTGGAGTTGGAGGACAACGAGATGAGTTTCCAGCCCCTGTAAGGCATGTACGCACGGTGTCTTTACAAGAGACCAGGGTGACGTGAACTCAGAGAGCTAGCAGACCCTCGAAATAACAAGGGATGTGAATAAAGTTTCAGTAAAACTTCAGTGCGAATCAGAAAGCAGCTCCTGGTAAGGAAAGTAGCTTATCCTAGCGGGGGTTTCCCAAGACTGGTTTAAAATTTGGGAAGGACGGAGGGAGGTTACATCCGTTCCGGTCCTGGTACCTGTGGCATCTGCCCAGCGTCCCTGAGCCATGACTCCCTCTTTTACACAGACATGACCCTTTCTATGTGACAGGCGGCGTGTGCCAGGAAGTAAACATCTACCTTTGCCGAAATCAGAGATCAGAGAGGGAATTGAATGTAATAAACAGCACTGAGCCAAACAATACGCTAGAATCCAAGTGGGTACAAAACAAAGACCGTGGGAAGCGTGACATCGCAGCGGCAAAGGTGACAGAAAGCCAAGAATGGGCCTCTCTTCTCGAGGCCACTTCTCCCTGTGTCTCTGCTTCGTCTTCCTCCTGTGACATCGGCGTCCAAGCGTTCCCCTCTTACTAGTCACGTTGTATCGGGGCCCGCCGAACGACCTCATTTTAACTCGGCTGCCTCTGTAAAGACCTCGTTTCCAAAGACAGCCCCATCTGAGCTGCTGGGGGGAGGGACTTAGACACATGGAGGCGAAGAGGACACAATTCGCCCCACAAAACAAACTGATTCTGCACCCACCTCGTGGCCAAGTGAGGATGAGCAGCCTTCTTCAGGAAGGGAACCCCTGGAAGAGAGATGGGACATTGGAGGCACTGGGTCATCTATCCACCTGCACACTTCAGAGCCCGGGGGGGACCCTCTCAGCCCGCACTCCGCCAGGTGCCAAGGACACAGTGGTGGAAAGAGAGGTCCGGCTCGTGCCTCCGGGGACTTAAGACACTGGTTGGGAGGACAGACCATTCAGTAAAGCAACTAAAAGAAAGTATTAATCATAATGAAGCTTAATTTTGAGATCAGACACCACGGTGACGTCCGTGTTGTTCCACGGAGACGTGCCTAGCACAGAGAGGACGCTCAAAAAAACGAAAAAATGCTTGTTGTTTTTAATAAGCCAAACGGCTTCGCTCGTGTGCAGGGAGGACTTACCAACAATAATAAGTGGAAAGGATTCCAAGAGCGCAGAAGGTTTAGCACGGACGTCTGGATGGGTCCGCTGACCTTGAGTTAAGGTCAAGGCCCTTGTCCCCCCTCCCCGCAGACTCCTCTTGGTCCAGCCCAGACTAATCTTTCTCTCCTAATTT
This sequence comes from Saccopteryx bilineata, assembly GCF_036850765.1. NCBI lineage: Eukaryota > Metazoa > Chordata > Mammalia > Chiroptera > Emballonuridae > Saccopteryx > Saccopteryx bilineata. Next base: position 55,605,400 of record NC_089496.1, read on the forward strand.
CACTGTCTAGGAGAGAGAGCTCATTAAGAGACTTACCTGCTCACACTAAATGTTCCTTCCCTTAATCTATCTCATTACATCTCCTCCAGCCTCCCCAGGACCGGTCTAAACATCTGAATTTCATCGCTGCCATTAATGCAAATAGGATCTCATCAAGGTCTAAAGATCCCGGGGAGGGCTCAGATTGAATGTCTTCATCTGAATGCATAAAAACAGCAGCTGCTCCTCTGCTGCCTCCCTCGTTTACAACGCCTGCCTCCCTCGGTCAGAGGTGAGCTCTTTGGAGCCGCGCGCGCACACAAGGGAAGGATACATTTCAGGTTTGTCTCAGCGCCTGCAGGAAGCCCGCTCCCCCTGTTCCTCAACGTCAGACCCGGTCCAGGAAGCGGTTCTGCGTGACACGAGGTGGGCACAGAGGAGGGGGCAGCCTGCCCTGACCTGTCCGCGCTGCCCTCCGGCCCAGTGTCTGCACGCACGGGTTAGGAGAGCTGTCGGAGAACACCCCAGGAGGGTCACCATCTCCAGGTTTCTTCTTGCGAGAACTCACAAGCCCTCTCTTGACGTGGGATATCGAAATTAGCCCGCGTCCTCCGAGAAAGAAATCGGAAAGAATTGTCTTCTCTCGGAGCGGTAAGGAGGTGTGGCTGCTTTCCTATTTCAGGTCCTGAAAGGCCCGTTCTGTCTTAAGGGACTAAAAGTTTGTGACCACTTCCTGCTGCCACACGGACAGCATGGCGGAGGATGGCGGCGGCTCCCCGGGTAGACGGCCCGCTACGATTAATAGTGTTTGTTCCAACTGGGCGTTAGAGCGGGCCAGGAGAGTGCTCCTGGCACGTCCTTATTTTCTGTGAGGATGTGGAATTGTCTCTTCAACAGATGACCAGCTGTTTCAGATTATTCTGTGAATTACAGTAATTTTCGTAATTAGGAATAAAGCATCCTGGTTTTTTGGGGTTTTTTTTCCTCTTGGCAAAATCCTCTAAATGTCGGATACCCTCTGATCTCAGAAGGAAGCTCTTCTCTCCCATCTGCAGATAACCCAGAGGGGGTTAATTAAACCTAATTAATACGGCCATTTCTAAAATGGCTACTCGCCTCGCTCAGTATGGAGACAGCGTCGGGAAGACGGCACGATTCTCTCTCTCCAGTGTCTGCAGAAGAATGTGTCCAGTGTGCTGAGGACACGTGCTCCCTGGAGCTATGGGATGCGGCGCTTTGGAAAGCAGGGGACCCACCACCAGCCCTCGACTTGAGGTGTGTGTGTGTGTGTGTGTATGTGTGCGCGCGCGCGCGCGCACGCTGGTGGGGTTGGAATGGGGGTTGCTGCATGTGGCTCCTCCCATCTCTGGAGCCGGGTGGTTGGATTCAACTGTGATCGCTGCTAAGCGCCCTGTCACCTCCTTACATTTTTTATTCTCATCTCGACATCCATCTGCAACCAGCCCTTCCGTCAGAGAGCAGGGCTCCTCTGGCTACAGATCGGGGACCTTTCGTTTACTTCTTCTAGTGACCTTGGACACGCGCTTTCACGCCCTCGCGAGAAGGCTTGACCGCCCGCGTCGGAGGGACAGGAGCCGCTCGGACCCCACACGCGGACCCGCGCACGGGCTCTGTGAATCGGGACGCTGCTCGGCGCGCCCCGCCCCGTGGCCGCCGGGATCTGCGGTTTCCTGTCTGACATTGACTTGGGGGAGATTCTCAGTCGCTACTGTTTCTGTTTCTTTCTGTCTCCTCCTTCTGAGGGCTCTATGATACCGAACGAATACCTGTGGAATTGTCCCACACTTTCTGAATGTTCTAATTTTTTCCGTCTCCCCCCCCCCCCCCCCGCCCTCTGATTTTCCCGAAGTGTCTATTGTCCTATCTCCAAGCTCCAGAGAGTCCTGCCCGGGTCACGTCTCGTCTGCCAACGAGCCCACCAAGGACACGTCTCATTTCTACTGCGGTGACAGAGCTCGGGCGTCTCTCTCTGTGTCTTTGGATCTGCATCTCTCGGCTTGCTTTGCCCATCTGTTCTCCTATTGTCTGTAACTTTTCCATCAAACCCCTGAACAGATGAAACACAGTGTTGTAGAATTCCTGGTCTGATCAGTCCCACGTCCTTCCCCTGTCTGCCTCTGGTTCCGAGGCTTGCTTTTCCCCTTCAGACTGGGCGTTTTCATCTTTTAGTCTGCCTGGTCATTTTTTTTTTCTTGCGGGGTGGACAGGACGTGGTGTGCTAAGTAAGGGGAACTGCAAGAAACAGGCCATCGGCGACCGAGGGGCGAGGCGCGGGGGGAAGGGGAGCGTCCTCTGGTCCCCCGAGTAGGTCCCGGTCTCTCGGTGAGGCTGTCTCTGGGTGGTGACGTCACCAGGGCCCTCTGGAGTCTCTTCCTTTCTGCCCCTGCAGGTGCGGCCGCATGGCTGTAGGGGGCTGAGGGTGGGTATTTCTCTTCCCACCCTCAGCAGGTCAAGCTCTGGTCAATGGTGCCTCCTGCGGGCGTGCCTTGTTGAGAAGAACAGCGTGCCCTGGCTTATTCCTGAATGGCTTCTTTTCCCTCCCACCACTGGGAGCACAGAGGATCTTTCTCTCATTTTCCCTGGGAAGGTCTGGTAGAAAATCTGGCAGGAAAACTCACTAAACTGTGGGAACCGCCCCATGTGACAGATCCTCTCCACCCCGACCCCCGGGAGTCTTTAACCCTCAGTGTGCCCACACCGAGCCTCCAGGAGTCCATCAATCACAGCTCAGGTTTTCCTGCCGGGACACTGGTTCCCACAAGACATCGGCTCTTGAGAGCTGGGGTTCTCCGCCCCACCTGTTTCTCCCGTTTGTGGGGGGCAGCCAGCCGTGTGCCCCTGTGACCTCCCTGTTCTGACAGGTCTAAGAAAAGCTGTGGCTCTTCCTGTTTTGTCCGGCTTTTCACTTGTTGTGAGAACGGAGCGTGGACGTCGAAGCTTGTTCGGCACCAGACCTGAAGGTGGGCGTCCTCCCCTCCGCTCTGCTTAAGGCGAGATACGACAGGAAAAAGTTCTCATCGTGGAAAAAAAAAAAAAGTCAGTGAAAATATTGATTCACCTGGGATCCAGGGAGACTTAAGTTCTTCGAGAAAGGGGGGGAAATGTTCTGAGCTTGAGCTGAGAAATTTGTTCTTTTTCTTTTTATTTATTCATTTTTAGAGAGAAGAGAGAGACAGAGAGGGAGAGAGAGGAGAGAGAGACAGAGAGAGAGAAGGGGGGAGGAGCTGGAAGCATCAACTCCCACATGTGCCTTGACCAGGCAAGCCCAGGGCCTCGAACCAGAGACCTCAGCATTTCCAGGTTGACGCTCTATCCACTGCGCCACCACAGGTCAGGCCTAGAAACTCGTTCTTCCGCTCACCCTTCACCGCCCCTGACAGCTGCCACCCTTCCGCGTCTCAGCCTGCACCTGAGCCGCCGGGAGCCGGGGCGCGCGGTGCCCACGGGGCTGTGGTGGCTCTCTGCTCCCCGGGGACCTCCGGAGGCAGCCGCACGCCCCGGCTCCCTCGCAGATGCTCCTGTCTCTTTTATTCCTGAAAAAACGAGTTCTTTATTACAAGTTGCCTCAAGTCTTCTGCTCACATAGGTGCCGTGTAAATACTCATGATCTTTTCAAAGCTAGTCCCCTTTTAAAAAACAGTCCCTTGATGAGCCCAGAGTTCTTTTCCAAGAGACTTTTAAAGAAACCAGTGGGGCCCTGGCCGGTTGGCTCAGCGGTAGAGCGTCGGCCTGGCGTGCGGGGGACCCGGGTTCGATCCCCGGCCAGGGCTCATAGGAGAAGCGCCCATTTGCTTCTCCACCCCCCCCCTTCCTCTCTGTCTCTCTCTTCCCCTTCCGCAGCCAAGGCTTCATTGGAGCAAAGATGGCCCGGGCGCTGGGGATGGCTCCTTGGCCTCTGCCCCAGGCGCTAGAGTGGCTCTGGTCGCGGCAGAGCGATGCCCCGGAGGGGCAGAGCATCGCCCCCTGGTGGGCAGAGCATCGCCCCCTGGTGGGCAGAGCGTCGCCCCTGGTGGGCGTGCCGGGTGGATCCCGGTCGGGCGCATGCGGGAGTCTGTCTGACTGTCTCTCCCTGTTTCCAGCTTCAGAAAAATACAAAAAAAAATAAAATTAAATTAAAAAAAAAAAGCCAGCGGTGGTTCCAGAGGCAGCGACACAGAGGGACCCTTCTGTGCCTGTAGGAGCCGTGTGAGTGAGGATGGGGGTCTCAGCCCGGAAGGGAGGGTCGGCCCCGTCCGGGCTGGGCCGCAAATGAGGATCTACGGAACCAAGGGCGAACCGGGCAGCTGAACGCCAAACTGAAAAGTTTCGTTCACGGGCTTTCGAGGAAGAGCCTAGTGAACTGGGGAGACGTCCCCGCAAAGCCTCTGTGCTCAAATCGCGAAACCCCAGGGCCTGGCTGAGCCTTCGGCAGGAGAACGCAGCCCGAGTGCGGGTAGACCCGACAGCGGTGTGGACGCCCATTCCGGTTCCTGGGAACGAAGGCAGCTCAGAAAGGGCCCCACACCTGTCAGGGCTTTAGCAGGAGCACAGAACGTCCCCACTCCGGGGGCCTCCGGAGGGACACGCACCCAGAGCCTGGGCCCCGCAGAGACGGTCGGCTCCCGGCTCAGGCAACTCATGTGACACCCCCACCTGAGACTGTGTGCCCGAGGACAGACCACTGCTCAGGCCAGGGCAAAGCCTGAGGACACCGATGTGACTGTCACTTCTCCAGGGGAGGGCGGGGAAGGGTGCCCCAGCTGCCTGGCGTTGGGCTCAGTGCCCAGGAGAGCCCATCCGCCCCCTGTCAGTGGGCAGAAGCAGCAGCTGAGCAGTTGAGAGGTGCACACGGAAGGTCTTGAGTCCTGGGTGCCCACCACCAGGGCAGGGCCCGGGAGCTCCCTCCACCTCCGCCCTACTGGTGCCCACGAGGGGGGTGGGCAAAGGGGCCGACGCATGACTGCAGAGGGGAGGGGACTTGTCCACGAGCCGCAGCCCCGGTGCCAGGTTCCTGCTGCCTGGTCCTGTCGCCAGGGTGACACAGTCTGCCACAGACACACAGTTCTCTACAAACAAGGGAGGGAAACGTTTTTACAAGATGTCATTGTCATGTTCTTGAGAAAGCATGTGTCACTGGTGTTCAAGTTGAGCCTCAGCGTCTGTCTCACTAGGTTTCCAAAGTGTGTGGGCTTAACCACCAGAGAGGCCATTTACAAGGAGGATGGATGGATGGATGGATGGATGCAGAGTGGATGGATGGATGGATGGATGGTAGAGTGGATGGACGGATGGATGGATGAACGGATGGATGGTAGAGTGGATGGATGGATGGAAGAGTGAACGGACGGATGGATGGCAGAGTGCATGGATGGATGGATGGATGAATATATATTTATACTTACATACATACATATATATGCATGCATACATACACAGACATTTATTTATACATTTATAAGAATCTGAGAGATCGTTCTGTAGCAGAGAGCAAAGAAGTGAGATATAGCAGGGCCTTCTTTAAGGAACAGAGAATGTATGTGGATGGGGCACCACTAACGGACAAAGAGAACATCTGAGAATTATAACCACATGTATCGAGTATGTAAGAATCATGCCACACACACACACACGCACATGCACGCACACGCACATGCACGCACGCACACGCACGCACACGCGCACACACGCACGCGCACACACGCGCACACACATGCACACACACGCACGCACACACACGCACACACACGCACGCACACACACGCACACGCATGCACACACACGCGCACACACACGCACACACATGCACACACACACACGCACGCACACACGCGCACGCACACGCGCACACGCACGCACGCACACACACGCACACACACACCACACCTGCTTCTGATCGGAGCCCTCTGGGGCACAATGCACTGTCACAACGCTGATCGGGGGTTCCTGCCCCCTAAGCCCTCCCTCCTCAGACCACAGGATCCCGTGACCTGTGACGCACTTGGGCTGACCTTTGTACATGAGGACTTGCCCCCATGCCCGACAGCTCCAGGTCGTGCCTGGTTCCTGCCCTTGGACCCTTCCCCTCACAGAAGTGGGACCCCTTGAGAGCCCCCCGTGAACCGCAGGCTCTCTCTTTAGACGCCTCCTGAAACAGACCAGGGGACGGAAAACGCTCTGGTCTCAGGTTCGGGGACTCGGCCCCACGTTTGAGCTGTGGAGTGACCTTGGCCTTGGCCCCCAGTTGTGAGCATCCATCTGCTGTCAAATTCCTCAAAGCGGTCACTCCCTTGGGCTCAGGCCCGTGGGACGGGGCTCTGGTGTTGGGTGTGGGTGCAGGTCCTGGTTCCTAGTCCAGAACCCCCAAGTGCTTCCAGAGAGAGGTGCCGCCTGTCCTTCCCAGGACTCCCGCCGACATTAGACCGGGGACCCAGCAGGGTCTTCCTCAGAGCAGCGGCCTTCCTGTCATCGCTCACCCTAGGTCTCTCCAGCCGTGCTCCCCTGCGGTGGCGGGAAGAGCCTGTGACACAAGGCTCCCAGCCAAGCGGGTCCAGACGGAGGTGAGACACACAGCCAGGCCCGGGTCTCGGCCAGCATGTGAGGGAGCAGCGTCTTGAGCAACAAGAGGACGTAAGGAAACGTGGTGTTTCTAAGAGGGGCCGCGTCTGGCGTGGAGGGAGGACCTCCGTGAGGCGGGCGCGGTGGACGGTGACAGGGGGTGACAGTGAGGCGGGCTGTGCCACACCTCCCGGCCCGTCTGGAAGAGATGGTACAAGGCACAGGTCTCCCCGTGATCTCACCGCATTTTCACCCCAAAGTTGTAAAAAAGCAACAAGGAAAGGTCTTGCAGGCAAAACATCTGAACCCGTGGTGGTGAACACGGGGTCTCCCTGGGCGGTGAACACGGGCTCCCTGGGCGGTGAACACGGGGTCTCTGGGTGGTGAACACGGGGTCTCTCTGGGCGGTGAACACGGGGTCTCCCTGGGCGGTGAACACGGGCTCTCTGGGCGGTGAACACGGGGTCTCCCTGAGCGGTGAACATGGGCTCTCTGGGCGGTGAACACGGGGTCTCCCTGGGCTGTGAACACGGGGTCTCCCTGGGCAGTGAACACGGGGTCTCCCTGGGCAGTGAACACGGGGTCTCCCTGGGCGGTGAACACGGGGTCCCTGGGCGGTGAACACGGGCTCTCTGGGGGGTGAACACGGGCTCTCTGGGCGATGAACACGGGGTCCCTGGGTGGTGAACACGGGCTCTCTCTGGGCGGTGAACACGGGGTCTCTCTGGGCGGTGAACACGGGCTCTCTCTGGGCGGTGAACACGGGCTCTCTGGGGGGTGAACACGGGCTCTCTGGGCGGTGAACACGGGGTCCCTGGGCGGTGAACACGGGCTCTCCCTGGGCGGTGAACACGGGCTCTCTGGGGGGTGAACACGGGCTCTCTGGGCGGTGAACACGGGGTCCCTGGGTGGTGAACACGGGCTCTCTCTGGGCGGTGAACACGGGGTCTCTCTGGGCGGTGAACACGGGCTCTCTCTGGGCGGTGAACACGGGCTCTCTGGGGGGTGAACACGGGCTCCCTGGGCGGTGAACACGGGGTCCCTGGGTGGTGAACACGGGCTCTCCCTGGGCGGTGAACACGGGGTCTCTCTGGGCGGTGAACACGGGCTCTCTCTGGGCGGTGAACACGGGCTCTCTGGGGGGTGAACACGGGCTCTCTGGGCGGTGAACACGGGGTCCCTGGGTGGTGAACACGGGCTCTCTCTGGGCGGTGAACACGGGGTCTCTCTGGGCAGTGAACACGGGGTCTCTCTGGGCGGTGAACACGGGGTCTCCCTGGGCAGTGAACACGGGGCCTCTGGGCCAAGGGAGCCAATAGGAGCCAAGAGCAGCCGACACCTGAAGACGTATCAGAGACCGCCCGGCCCCCTGTCTTCACAGCCGCCCCTTTATCCTGCATTCCTCTCTCTTCCTCAGACACTCGGAGGTGGGGAGTCAGGCCCTGGGACGTTGGGACGACACCCGTGCCAGGCCAGGGTGACACCGAAGACAGTAGCGTGTGTGACACACGGCGGACAGACACCTCTGTCCCGGATGAACGGAGGGCGGTGTGGCTCGTTCTTCCCCAGCCTCTCGGGAAAGATGCGCTTGGTGCAAAGGGGCGTTCTGTTACCAAGGAGACCGTGACCTCGGGTTTGGAGTATCAACAACACTTCCGTCCCCGCTCTCGTCCGCCACGTCGGGGTTTGCACAGGGACCCGGGAGCTGGGACCAACCCCCGTGGCCTCCCTGTCAGGGTAACTGGGCAGGGGGGCTGTTTCGAGTCCATTTCGCAGATGGCCAAGGGCTGGGCATTATTCAAGGGCCTGTGACTGCTCAGACACGCACACGCGGGCCGTGGGGAGATCTGAACCAAGAACAAACCCAGAAGGGAGCAGAGCTTCAGACGGAGGCCAGCGTGTCAGTAGCCGTTGGACGCCTAGTTCTGTTTCCTTCTCTCCTAGGAAAGTATTTATTTATACTTAGAAGGCAACTTTGTTTCCCTTATCAGTCACGGCTCTCCGACCGAGTCCAGCATTTCCTGGAAGTGATTGCCCAACCCCACTGAGAGAAACTGATGGTGACGCGTGGGGAAGAACAAGGCCCCCAATTGAAGAAGGGATCATTCTCGTGGACACCTTCTTGGGCAGGAAGCCGGGCGACGGCGGGGCCCCGGGCTGCATTAAATGGAGCCCCGGTTATGACAGGCAGGGCACAGGGGCCGCTCCCCAGAGCTCAGGCCCGCAGTGACAGCCAGCAGTGACAGCCAGCAGTGGCCTCGGACAAGCCCGGGAGGAGGCTCCGACCCCACTCTTGATGACACGAGGCTGTTCCTTCAGGTCCAGTGTGGTCAGACCCTCTGTCTGTGTGCGGAGGGGACTGCCGATGACAGGGTCCCCGGGGTCTCCCAGTTGGGGACGTGCCTGAGGTCGATGCCCAGACCCGAGATGACTTCTCCCCGGGGCTCTCACGACAGGACACGACGTCACGTCACCCATGCCCCGGTGCAGTGTGTGGATCCTCCACGTGTCTGTGGGATCGACGGCCTCTCGTTCTGTCATCTGCACGTCACCCCGGAGGGGATGCCCCTTTCTCTGGTCTCGGCATCGTTCCCCTGCATCTCTTATTATAAAATTAAAGGTTTTAACTTGAAAGTGTATATTACTTTCAAAATGTACTTCCTGGGCCCTATCTTTTCTGATCGAGTCCACCTTTCCGAGTCTAGACAGCCGGTGCCCCAGCTGCCGGGAGGGGCCGTCAGGACTTAGCGCCTTGTGCCTCAAGACGTTCTCTGGTGTTTCCTGCACGTGGACGCTTTTCCTCATACGTGATTTCAGAGAAAATAGTACAGCCCAGCGGGTGAGGCAGGCACACTACAAACCCGCATGTCACATCCGGGTCTGTGCAGCTGTCGCGTTCTGTTCCGTGGATTCTTCCAGAATGCGACGTTTCCGACACGCGAGTGCTGCTGCTTCCTCGCTCCAATCCCGCCGGTCCACGTAACCCAAATATCGCACAACACCTGCGCCGTCGCACCGGGAACGGGGACGAGCCGCTCGCAGCGGGTTTACAGAATCTGTAACCAATAATTTAAGGAATGAAATGACTAAAGGCTGATTAGCGGACGTCACTTAGAACCACGTGCTTTAAGTTTCCGCCGCTGAGACCCGGTCACGTCCAGCCCCCAGAGTTAAGTAGGACCAGCAGGCTGCGGACAAAGAGAGCAAACTTGAAAAATAGAGGCGGGAACAGAGGCCACTGCGTTTCTCCATCTGTTTACACCTCCCGAAGGAAAAAGAAAAGAAAAAAAAAATGCAAGGAAAATGTGACTCTCCTTTAAGTGGTGTCAGCTGCAGGGTCTCTGCGAGGGTCCCTCTGCGTCCCCAGAGGGGGACAGCCCCAGCTACGGGGCAAACACGATTCCACCTGAACGCTGCAGACAACCAGACTTCCAACCCCTATGGTTTAGGAGAAGGTGTTTTCTGTTCTTGCACAAGCGAAGAAGTATTTCCAAGTGAAACAGGTTTTGAAAACAGAATCGTGATGTTTTCCGTTTGGGGGAAACGCCTTTTCCAAGAGTTCCGAGGTCCCGCAGTGACACCCAGTGGCCAGAGAGGGAACCCCCTCCCTCAGCCCATTTTAGTGACACCCTGTACCAGGGAAGGCACTCACAGAGAGTCTCTGAGGACGGGAGGGTCGGTGACAAATGGCAAAACAGGCGGCAGGGTGTGTGGGGGAGGGGGAGGGGGAGGGGTAGGGACATGCAGGTCAGATGACACGAGCACAGGGTCAGAGAGGACAGAGGCTCAGGCCTCCCCCAGGGCCGACAGCACCACGAGATGCAGAGCACGCGAATCCACAAGAGCGACGCCTGTGAGCTGGGCAGAGGCCGGGGGACGCCAGGTTGCTAACGCTGGGTCAAACTGGAGAGGCCACGAGAGGCCACGTGACAGGCACGTTCCCCCTCAGCCTTTGCAGCCTGGACAGAAACATGGGTCCCCCCAGGGCCGGCCCTGTGCCCCACGACATTGAAGCACACCGCCACCAACCTGGGGGGCGCATAAAGACGTGCGTGGGGAAGAGTAAGGGATTGCAGCAAACCGATATCGCAATACCTGACCTCGAGAACCGGCCCAGCGCGGGACCTCGCGCGGCGGGATGACACCACGGGCCAGCAGTGGCTTGTCCCCGGGGACAACGATGAAGGCCAGAGACAGGATGTTCTCACCTGGCTGCCACGGGATGGTGAGACATCCCTCCCCGAGCAAGGTGGTCCTGATGCGGCGTCCGGGACTCCGAGTGGCTTCTTCCAGCCGCGGGGCGTGTTTGTCTCACGACGCCTCCCCTTTACTCTCCGACGCTGGCTTGTTTCTTGGTGGTGAGAGGCGGGGCCGTGGGAAGTTAGATCCGGAGGACGTGGGTGTGAACTGAGTCCTGCCGCCTACTCGTTGTCTAAGCTCCGTAAACGTCCTTAACCACCCTGAGGCCCACTTTCCTTCTACATACTTTTTGTAGTATTAACATTTTTTTAATTTTTTTTATTTATTGTGTTAACATGGATTCAAGTGTCCCACCAAATATAACTCCCGCACCCCCCACCCCCATGTGCCCCATTACACCCCTTTTGCCCTCCCCCCCAGAACCCCCTCCCCCTCCTCTCTGGGATTTGCTGTCTTGTTTTCTGTATCTCTGTGTTACCTATATAATTTCACTAATCCCTTCACTTTCTCCGATCCCATCCCCTCATCCCCCTTCCCTCTGACAGCTGTCCCTCTGCTCCCTGTGACCCTGCCTCTGCCTCTATTCCGTTTCTCAGTTCACTTTGTTCATTAGATTCCACATATAAGTGAGATCATATGACATTTGTCTTTCTCTGCCTGGCTTATTTCACTTAGCATAAGAGTTTCCAGGTCCATCCATGCCGTCACAAAAGGTAAGATTTCCTTCTTTTTCATGGCCACGTAGTATTCCATTATGTAAATATTCCACAGCTTTTTTTTTAATCCACTCGTCCACTGACAGACACTTGGGACGTTTCCAGATCTCCACTGTTGTAATCAATGCTGCAATGAACATGAGGGTAAATATCTTCTTCTGAATCGCTGATTTGGTGTTCTTAGGAGAGGGGTCAGGAACCTATGGCTTGCGAGGCAGATGTGGCTCTTTTGATGGCTGCATCTGGCTCGCAGACAAATCTTTAATAAAAAAATAATAATAACGTTAAAAATACAAAACATTCTCATGTATTACAATCCATTCATTTCCTACTGCTCATGTTCATGGTTGCGGGTGGCTGGAGCCAATCACAGCTGTCCTCTGGGACAACAGAAGTTTTTATTGGATAATGTGTATCATACACGGGTCGTTGTATGGCTCTCATGGAATTACATTTTAAAATATGTGGTGTTCATGGCTCTCTCAGCCTAAAAGCTTCCCGACCCCTGTTTTAGGATATATTCCTAACAGTGGGATAGCTGGGTCTAAAGGCAGTTCCGTGTTTAATTGTTTGAGGACACGCCCTACTGTTTCCCGTAATGCCAGATTCCTACTCTACTTTACAACAACATAACGCTTACCCTATAGAGTGACAGTGAAAGCTAGTGATATAACCAAGTCTGAATAAAGTAGTCACCCCCAAAAGAAAATTGCTTCTATTCCGACGCTGTATTACAAACTTGCCACCCAGACAGACAGAAGCACTGAGGACCCTGTCACAGTCAGTGCCCACTCACCCACCCGCCTGGATTCTACGGTGAACCTCGTCCTGAGACCCTCTTTACCCCTGACCTCTCTGCCTGCACATTTGACCATCCATCTCACTTTTTTTTTTTTTTTATCTTTCTATGATGTGTGTGAAAGATGCAGACGGGGAGATCTCACCTCCAGTGATAGGCTAGGAAACAGTTCTAGCCCCAGATCGACGGTGGAGTCATTGTTGCAGCTTGATTTCTAAGAGGAGTCACATCTGCCAGATGACAGACGCCCCCTCCCGCAGACAGAAGGCGACCGCCTCTGGGTGGTGGTGGGGGGGCGGGGGGGCGTGGCGATACTGTCTGCCCCCAAGTTCATTTCGCGGGACCAGCAATGACAGAACGCGCCACCAGATGGCAGCAGCGGCCCACGCTGCCGCCCGCGCCTCTGCCCTCCATCCACCAGCCTTCGGATGAACAGGTGCATTCGCTCCCTGGAAACGAGACCTCCATGCGCAGAGGAGGCTGATGAATGTGAGGCCAGGTCCCTGGTGACCCCGCTGGGGCTGTTCTGTCAAAGCTGCCGAGGACACCAATCCGAGGACTGGTCTGAGAACACCCACCACACACAATCAGCCCCCAAAGTTAGCGACATTTAACCGGGAGGAAAGGAAAGATCTTAGGTGGAGCTGCCCACAAAATAAGAGCCGGCGTGGGGCGAGTGTCCCCTTCCTGTCCCTCACATGCTAGCTGGACTTAATACAGGGCTGTGCCAGGCTGCCTGTGGAGGGGAGACAGGACCCAGAATGTTCTAGAACAGCCAGGAGGGGGGTGAGACTGTATGGTCCCAAGTCAGCCCTCACGAAGGTTTTGAATCGTGTTGGGCGACATCCTGGAAATGAAGAAGAGGCCGCATCCGTGAGCAGCCGCGTGACGGCGGAGGAGAGGACCCTAGGAAGGGGGACAAAGAGAATGTGACAGTGGTCCAGGCAGCTACAGGTGGAAAAGCACCCCCAGGACGGGTGCTCAGTGGTGCAGTGAGCCTCTTCTCCAGAGCTCCACCCCCTTTCGCTGGGGTGCTCACGCAAAGACGGCCGCACGTGCGGACGCGTGGAGGAGAGATTGTGCGGCAGGCCATGGCTGGAGCACATCCGTGTGCTCCACATGCAGGAAAGCAACGCTGCTGGCAGGACGAGCTCGGACACACAGTAGATGACGTGACACACAGTGACAAGTTTAATTCTGAGGAACCCGTGGACAGGTCTTCTGAGATTTTGACTCGCAAACCACAGTTCCTACCCATGAACCAAAAACAAAAACAAAACAAAAAAACCCCAAAACTCAGAGATATCCTTTAGACACGCAGGGAACATTTCATGCGACCAGAGCGTGCTTTGCCCTCCCACCCACCTGCTACCTGAGTGCTTCCCCACCGTGCAAGGCCCCCCTGCAGATACCCCCGGGTCTGAGTCCCCACAGAGCCCCCCTGGCCCCCTCCACCTCACCCATCTGCCCGAGGTGTGCCTCCTCCGTGCAGCCCAGCTAATCAGACTCCTCTGTGTGACCAAGGTCGGTGTCAGCCTGTGTCCTCGCATGGTCTTCCGTCCGGGTGTGTCTGCGTCCAAACGTCCCCTTCTAGTGAGGACACCAGTCATGTTGGATCTGAGCCCACCCTTGTGACCTTAATCACTTAATTACCTCTTTAAAGACCCTATATCCAAATAGGGTCACATTCTGGTCCTCACCTGTAAATTTGGGGGGGGGGGGAGAGGACACTGTACACCCCTCACACGAGGTCAGTCAGCGTATTGTCAGGTGACGGTGACCCCTGGTATAAAACAAAGCAGGGGAAGGAGGAGGAAGTGCACATTTGGGCGGGGGTCCTGGCCTCGTGCCCGCCGGGTGCAGGAGCTACTCACACCGGCCAGCGGGGCCTGTGGTTGAACGTTCCAGGAGATTTGCACACGAGCTTGAAACCGGCTCTGAGGGGGGGAGTGAGGCCTCGCAAGTCGGGACTCTTGACAAACCAGGGCCCCGCACACCCCCACGCAACCCCACCAGCCGTTAGATGTTGATGGCACGCCGGTGGGTCTGGGGCAGAGAACAATGGCGTGGCTCAGAGGAACGGCCAGAAGTCAGACCCACAAGGCTGGGAAGCCTCGGCCAGGACGCTGGCTTCAGTTCCGAGTGAAACCCAGGGTCTGGAAGGGCGTTGAGGGAAGAGGAGTCGCTACTGGACTGAGTTATAAGAGGGCCGCTCTGCAGCATGTGGGACACAGGCATCCAGAGGGTCCAGCTGGAAGCAGGCCACCCAGCAAGGAGGCCGCTCTGCAGCATGTGGGACACAGGCGTCCAGTGGGTCAAACTGGAAGCAGGCCATCCAGCAAGGAGGCCGCTCTGCAGCATGTGGGACACAGGCGTCCAGTGGGTCCAGCTGGAAGCAGGCCACCCAGCAAGGAGGCCGCTCTGCAGCATGTGGGACACAGGCGTCCAGTGGGTCCAGCTGGAAGCAGGCCACCCAGCAGGGAGGCCGCTCTGCAGCATGTGGGACACAGGCGTCCAGTGGGTCAAGCTGGAAGCAGGCCACCCAGCAGGGAGGCCGCTCTGCAGCAGTGTGGGACACAGGCGTCCAGTGGGTCCAGCTGGAAGCAGGCCACCCAGCAAGGAGGCCGCTCTGCAGCATGTGGGACACAGGCGTCCAGTGGGTCCAGCTGGAAGCAGGCCGTCCAGCAAGGAGGCCGCTCTGCAGCATGTGGGACACAGGCGTCCAGTGGGTCCAGCTGGAAGCAGGCCGTCCAGCAAGGAGGCCGCTCTGCAGCATGTGGGACACAGGCGTCCAGTGGGTCCAGCTGGAAGCAGGCCGTCCAGCAAGGAGGCCGCTCTGCAGCAGTGTGGGACACAGGCGTCCAGTGGGTCAAGCTGGAAGCAGGCCACCCAGCAAGGAGGCCGCTCTGCAGCATGTGGGACACAGGCGTCCAGTGGGTCCAGCTGGAAGCAGGCCGTCCAGCAAGGAGGCCGCTCTGCAGCATGTGGGACACAGGCTTCCAGTGGGTCCAGCTGGAAGCAGGCCGTCCAGCAAGGAGGCCGCTCTGCAGCATGTGGGACACAGGCGTCCAGTGGGTCCAGCTGGAAGCAGGCCACCCAGCAAGGAGGCCGCTCTGCAGCATGTGGGACACAGGCGTCCAGTGGGTCCAGCTGGAAGCAGGCCGTCCAGCAAGGAGGCCGCTCTGCAGCATGTGGGACACAGGCGTCCAGTGGGTCCAGCTGGAAGCAGGCCACCCAGCAAGGAGGCCGCTCTGCAGCATGTGGGACACAGGCGTCCAGTGGGTCCAGCTGGAAGCAGGCCACCCAGCAAGGAGGCCGCTCTGCAGCATGTGGGACACAGGCGTCCAGTGGGTCCAGCTGGAAGCAGGCCACCCAGCAAGGAGGCCGCTCTGCAGCATGTGGAACACAGGCGTCCAGAGGGTCCAGCTGGAAGCAGGCCACCCAGCAAGGAGGCCGCTCTGCAGCAGTGTGGGACACAGGCGTCCAGTGGGTCAAGCTGGAAGCAGGCCACCCAGCAAGGAGGCCGCTCTGCAGCATGTGGGACACAGGCGTCCAGTGGGTCCAGCTGGAAGCAGGCCACCCAGCAGGGAGGCCGCTCTGCAGCATGTGGGACACAGGCGTCCAGTGGGTCCAGCTGGAAGCAGGCCACCCAGCAAGGAGGCCGCTCTGCAGCATGTGGGACACAGGCGTCCAGTGGGTCCAGCTGGAAGCAGGCCACCCAGCAAGGAGGCCGCTCTGCAGCAGTGTGGGACACAGGCGTCCAGTGGGTCAAGCTGGAAGCAGGCCACCCAGCAAGGAGGCCGCTCTGCAGCATGTGGGACACAGGCGTCCAGTGGGTCCAGCTGGAAGCAGGCCACCCAGCAGGGAGGCCGCTCTGCAGCATGTGGGACGCAGGCGTCCAGTGGGTCCAGCTGGAAGCAGGCCACCCAGCAGGGAGGCCGCTCTGCAGCATGTGGGACGCAGGCGTCCAGTGGGTCCAGCTGGAAGCAGGCCACCCAGCAGGGAGGCCGCTCTGCAGCATGTGGGACACAGGCGTCCAGTGGGTCCAGCTGGAAGCAGGCCACCCAGCAAGGAGGCCGCTCTGCAGCATGTGGGACACAGGCGTCCAGTGGGTCCAGCTGGAAGCAGGCCACCCAGCAAGGAGGCCGCTCTGCAGCATGTGGGACACAGGCGTCCAGTGGGTCCAGCTGGAAGCAGGCCGTCCAGCAAGGAGGCCGCTCTGCAGCATGTGGGACACAGGCGTCCAGTGGGTCCAGCTGGAAGCAGGCCGTCCAGCAACGAGGCCGCTCTGCAGCATGTGGGACACAGGCGTCCAGTGGGTCCAGCTGGAAGCAGGCCGTCCAGCAAGGAGGCCGCTCTGCAGCATGTGGGACACAGGCGTCCAGTGGGTCCAGCTGGAAGCAGGCCGTCCAGCAAGGAGGCCGCTCTGCAGCATGTGGGACACAGGCGTCCAGTGGGTCCAGCTGGAAGCAGGCCGCCCAGCAAGGAGGCCGCTCTGCAGCATGTGGGACACAGGCGTCCAGTGGGTCCAGCTGGAAGCAGGCCGCCCAGCAAGGAGGCCGCTCTGCAGCATGTGGGACACAGGCGTCCAGTGGGTCCAGCTGGAAGCAGGCCGCCCAGCAAGGAGGCCGCTCTGCAGCATGTGGGACACAGGCGTCCAGTGGGTCCAGCTGGAAGCAGGCCACCCAGCAAGGAGGCCGCTCTGCAGCATGTGGGACACAGGCGTCCAGTGGGTCCAGCTGGAAGCAGGCCACCCAGCAAGGAGGCCGCTCTGTAGCATGTGGGACACAGGCGTCCAGTGGGTCAAGCTGGAAGCAGGCCACCCAGCAAGGAGGCCGCTCTGCAGCATGTGGGACACAGGCGTCCAGTGGGTCCAGCTGGAAGCAGGCCACCCAGCAAGGAGGCCGCTCTGCAGCATGTGGGACACAGGCGTCCAGTGGGTCCAGCTGGAAGCAGGCCACCCAGCAAGGAGGCCGCTCTGCAGCATGTGGGACACAGGCGTCCAGTGGGTCCAGCTGGAAGCAGGCCACCCAGCAAGGAGGCCGCTCTGCAGCATGTGGGACACAGGCGTCCAGTGGGTCAAGCTGGAAGCAGGCCACCCAGCAAGGAGGCCGCTCTGCAGCATGTGGGACACAGGCGTCCAGTGGGTCCAGCTGGAAGCAGGCCGTCCAGCAAGGAGGCCGCTCTGCAGCATGTGGGACACAGGCGTCCAGTGGGTCCAGCTGGAAGCAGGCCACCCAGCAAGGAGGCCGCTCTGCAGCATGTGGGACACAGGCGTCCAGTGGGTCAAGCTGGAAGCAGGCCACCCAGCAAGGAGGCCGCTCTGCAGCATGTGGGACACAGACGTCCAGTGGGTCCAGCTGGAAGCAGGCCGTCCAGCAAGGAGGCCGCTCTGCAGCATGTGGGACACAGGCGTCCAGTGGGTCCAGCTGGAAGCAGGCCGTCCAGCAAGGAGGCCGCTCTGCAGCATGTGGGACACAGGCGTCCAGTGGGTCCAGCTGGAAGCAGGCCGTCCAGCAAGGAGGCCGCTCTGCAGCATGTGGGACACAGGCGTCCAGTGGGTCCAGCTGGAAGCAGGCCGTCCAGCAAGGAGGCCGCTCTGCAGCATGTGGGACACAGGCGTCCAGTGGGTCCAGCTGGAAGCAGGCCGTCCAGCAAGGAGGCCGCTCTGCAGCATGTGGGACACAGGCGTCCAGTGGGTCCAGCTGGAAGCAGGCCACCCAGCAGGGAGGCCGCTCTGCAGCATGTGGGACACAGGCGTCCAGTGGGTCCAGCTGGAAGCAGGCCACCCAGCAGGGAGGCCGCTCTGCAGCATGTGGGACACAGGCGTCCAGTGGGTCCAGCTGGAAGCAGGCCACCCAGCAAGGAGGCCGCTCTGCAGCATGTGGGACACAGGCGTCCAGTGGGTCCAGCTGGAAGCAGGCCACCCAGCAAGGAGGCCGCTCTGCAGCATGTGGGACACAGGCGTCCAGTGGGTCCAGCTGGAAGCAGGCCACCCAGCAAGGAGGCCGCTCTGCAGCATGTGGGACACAGGCGTCCAGTGGGTCCAGCTGGAAGCAGGCCACCCAGCAAGGAGGCCGCTCTGCAGCATGTGGGACACAGGCGTCCAGTGGGTCCAGCTGGAAGCAGGCCACCCAGCAAGGAGGCCGCTCTGCAGCATGTGGGACACAGGCGTCCAGTGGGTCCAGCTGGAAGCAGGCCGTCCAGCAAAGAGGCCGCTCTGCAGCATGTGGGACACAGGCGTCCAGTGGGTCAAGCTGGAAGCAGGCCACCCAGCAAGGAGGCCGCTCTGCAGCATGTGGGACACAGGCGTCCAGTGGGTCAAGCTGGAAGCAGGGCCACCCAGCAAGGAGGCCGCTCTGCAGCATGTGGGACACAGGCGTCCAGTGGGTCCAGCTGGAAGCAGGCCGTCCAGCAAGGAGGCCGCTCTGCAGCATGTGGGACACAGGCGTCCAGTGGGTCCAGCTGGAAGCAGGCCGTCCAGCAAGGAGGCCGCTCTGCAGCATGTGGGACACAGGCGTCCAGTGGGTCCAGCTGGAAGCAGGCCACCCAGCAAGGAGGCCGCTCTGCAGCATGTGGGACACAGGCGTCCAGTGGGTCCAGCTGGAAGCAGGCCACCCAGCAAGGAGGCCGTTCTGCAGCATGTGGGACACAGGCGTCCAGTGGGTCCAGCTGGAAGCAGGCCACCCAGCAAGGAGGCCGCTCTGCAGCATGTGGGACACAGGCGTCCAGTGGGTCAAGCTGGAAGCAGGCCACCCAGCAAGGAGACCGTTCTGCAGCATGTGGGACACAGGCGTCCAGTGGGTCAAGCTGGAAGCAGGCCACCCAGCAAGGATGCCGCTCTGCAGCATGTGGGACACAGGCGTCCAGTGGGTCCAGCTGGAAGCAGGCCACCCAGCAAGGAGGCCGCTCTGCAGCATGTGGGACACAGGCGTCCAGTGGGTCCAGCTGGAAGCAGGCCACCCAGCAAGGAGGCCGCTCTGCAGCATGTGGGACACAGGCGTCCAGTGGGTCCAGCTGGAAGCAGGCCACCCAGCAAGGAGGCCGCTCTGCAGCATGTGGGACACAGGCGTCCAGTGGGTCCAGCTGGAAGCAGGCCACCCAGCAAGGAGGCCGCTGCTGCCGTCCAGATGGGAGCGGACGGCATCCTGGATCAGCAGCCTGGGACGGGGTGTAGGCAGCCCAGAGCAGGCGTGAGCGGGTTCCCCTTGGCATTGGGGGCATCCGCGTGGGTTGCAGCATGTGTGAGGTGGGGGTGGGGGGAGTCACGGACGACTTCGGGACGTTGGCTAGTACTTCGAGGTAGGGAAGATGGGAGGGTGGGCACTGTCCCCGGGGTAACAGAGGTTGGAGGTGGACTTGCAGAGCAGGTGTTTGTATTTAAAAAAAAAAGCACAACAAAAAATCCTGAATTTCAGAGGAGAGGTCCAGACACACGCATTCCTACCTCAAGCAAGTCTGACCTTTCTCTGCAGAATAAAATAATGTCCAGCCTGACCTGTGGTGGCGCAGTGGATAAAGCGTCAACCTGGAAATGCTGAGGTCACCGGTTCGAAACCCTGGGCTTGCCTGGTCAAGGCACATATGGGAGTTGATGCTTCCAGATCCTCCCCCCTTCTCTCTCTCTCTGTCTCTCCTCTCTCTCTCTCTCTCTCTCTCTCTCTCTCTCCCTCCCTCTCCTCTCTAAAATGAATAAATAAAAAAATAAAATAATGTCCAGTTTGTCAGGAAACACTTTGGTTGGTAAAGTGTTTGCAGCCCACTCGTCACTAGGGGGCAGTCTAAACTAATCTATTCCCTGTTGAACCGTCTTTAAAGAGGCAATTACAGCTGGTCTGATAAAACCAGGAGAATATTAGGCTCGAGAATCGGGTGTTCTCACCTGAGGCTCTTCCCCGGAGGGCTGAGTGCCCTTGGCATCGGCACCCTGCAGGGTTATGCCGGCTGCCGTGAGTTGGGAGATTTAGAAACTGACACGGTGAACGTGAGTGAAAAGGTCATCCGTTCCTTGTGTTGGACCCACTGTTTACTCGCCATATTTGCCCAGACAGTGGGCAGAACCATCCTATCCATCTCTCTGTGAGTTCGTGTGCCTATCGGGGATATGAAGGAGATCGTGCCCGAGCCCAGACCTTTGTCTCTGGCGGGGAAAGGTCATGGCATTACCGAGCTCCTCGACCACTGGCCGCTGGGGCTCATCTGCCCGGTGACCGTCTAGAGAGGGCTCCCTCAAGGGCTGCGGGCCCACAGGCCACATCGAGGCAGCGAGGAACCGGGTGTGACACGTTAAAGGAAGGTCAGTCTGACCGGTGGTGGCACCGTGGATCTCATGACGACCTTGAACGCCGAGGTCGCCGGTTCAAAGCCCCCCGGCTCCCAGAGCACACAGGAGAAGCAGCTATGTTACGAGCTGATGCTCCCTGTGCTTCCGCCAGCCCCCTCTAAAAGTCGATACATAAAATCTTAAAAAAAAAGAAAGAAAGAAAGAAACAAGAAACAAAGAGAGTGAAACGCAAGGGAGGGGGAGAAGTGGCAAGGAGAGAGAAAGCTCCCTGTCACCGTGGGGAGGAGTAGGTGGGGGGACAGAAAGGGTGGGATTGATTTAGACGAGACCCAAGGCCAGGGGCCATCGCCCAGGGAGAGAATCCAGGAAGCCCAGTCTGCCCCCCGAGACGCTGCCCTCCACCCAGGTTCGAGGAGCCAGCAGTCTGGTCATCAGCACACCGGCCGTGCCTGGGGGCCGAGCTGCGATGGGGGGGGGGGTGAGGTGGTCAGCCGGCCTCGCTGTCCACCAGCACACGGTTGTCCCTCTGTGACCCGGACGGAATGTCGTCTTCAGGACGGAGGACACGTTCTGTCCACTCCCTGGGTCTCCGTGCTCCAGGTCACCCTGCCTGTGCGCCCACGGTTTCGTTAGAGTCCTCATAAAAGACACTGAAGTCAAGAGGCCCATCTGAAATATATGACACTGTCACACCTGGGTGCGTCTTTCCTTCTGTCAAACACTGAACGTGTCCAGCAATCCTGTTATAAGACTCACACACCCGTATCTTGTCTGCTCTTTGCCGCAAGGAGCCAGGTGACGGGCACAGCCTTGGTGGCCCAGAGGAGACAGCCCTTCGGGGCGTGAGGTGCCTGAGGACCTGTCCCCTGGGTAGAAGGAGGCACAGACGGCTGCAGGGGACCGGGTGGCACTCTATCATCGCTCGGAGGAAACGGAAAAGCACGTCCACCATGGGCTCGCAGCTCACACACAAACCAGCCTCCTTGTTTAATGCTTTTCTTTAGCAGCAGAGAAGGATGTATATATACACATTTTCACCTAGAATGATGGGTAACGGCCCTGAGCACCGACCGTCCTGTGTCTTGGGTGGCACGGACGGGCAGTGGGAGGTGGCCTCCCAAGGTTCTGCTCCGGTAGAAATGTCACGTCAGGGCGGGGTCCCATCATCGGCTCTCGCGTGGAGGTTTCTGTGCGTGTGTGAGTCCAACACGGATGTGCTCAAGGAGAATGGGCCCCAGGAGCCAGACCCCGACGAGGGCCAGGGAAGAAACCAGATAACGTCTCACATGATGCCGGGGCGTCTCAATATTGAGATGTGATGTATCGTTTGACTGAAACCCAAGGTTGCTTCCTACCCAAGGTCATTTCTAAAAGCCGAGTTTAACCTTGAGAAGTCCGGGTTATCGCTGCACAATCCAAACCGTCGGTACCTGGGGGCGGGTGGGAAGCCCTTCCATTTCCGGGAGCCGAGGTCTCCACTTTGCAGCCTCCGCTTGGTCCGCATCTGTGCACAGGAGCACCGACGAGCCAGACCCCGAGTGTCCCCTGGGCTCCTCACCTCTGTCCTCAGCTCCGGGCGCAGGGGTTACAAACGGACGGCTCGCCCTTCCTTCCGGCTGCCGTCGGCGCACTCCCACGCCCCACCCTTCTGCGATCCCACCAACCCGGCTCAGACGCCCCCCCCCCGCCCCACCCTTCTGTGATCCCACCAACCCGGCTCAGACGCCCCCCCCCGCCCCACCCTTCTGCGATCCCACCAACCCGGCTCAGACGCCCCCCCCCGCCCCACCCTTCTGTGATCCCACCAGCCCGGCTCAGACGCCCCCCCCCGCCCCACCCTTCTGTGATCCCACCAGCCCGGCTCAGACGCCCCCCCCCCTGCATGCTGCCTGCCTGGCCGTCACCCATGAAACACGGTCCCTGTCACGTCGCTCCCTTGCTCTGACTTCTCAGAGCTCCCTGTCCTCACCAGGCTGGGGTCCAAACTCACTGGTCTGGGGGCCAGGCTGCCGGCCACTCTGCTGTCTCACGAAGTGGGTCCACCCCCACCGTGTATGTAGCCACAGCCGAACTGGGGGGCGGTCACTGAAGGGACAAAGCCAGAGCCAGGGGTCCTAACACTGGGCTGGATTCGGAGAAGGGTCACCTCAGCCGCCAACCTCCGCTCCGTTCTCGGGAGGTCAAGGTCGCGGAGGGGAAGAGTGCGCAGGCAGGCAGAGGCCCCCCGTCCGTGAGGACAGCGTCTGCACCACAGCAAGCTCTCGGTAAGCAAGCTGGACGTTCATCAACAGACGCTGGTCTAAGAGGGTTTAGTCGGATAGTGGCAGCAACAGCCTGGCAGTGCTTTGAAAAGCTCTCTTTGGCTCTCTCCTTCCCTTCCAATATTTATTATTATTTTTATTTATTTATTCATTTTATTTCTTTTATTTTTTTGTATTTTTCTGAGAAGCAGGGAGGCAGACAGACTCCCGCATGCGCCTGACCGGGATCCACCCGGCATGCCCACCAGAGGGCGATGCTCTGTCCATCTGGGACGTTGCTCTGTTGCAACCAGAGCCACTCTAGCGCCTGAGAAAGAGGCCATGGAGCCATCCCCAGCGCCCGGGCCAACTTTGCTCCAATGGAGCCTCGGCTGCGGGAAGGGAAGAGAGAGACAGAGAGGAAGGAGAGGGGGAGGGGTGGAGAAGCAGATGGGCGCTTCTCCTGTGTGCCCTGGCCGGGAATCGAACCTGGGACTTCCACACGCTAGGCTGACGCTCTACCACTGAGCTATTACTACTTTTTTAATGACTCTATCCTTTGTGGTGGCATGAAAGGCTCCTCTGTATAGCTCACACATACACACAAAACAACAAAAACAAAAAAAAAACTTGCTTTAATTTTTATACATCCGATACGTTTGGGAAACCTCGCGAACTTGAGTTTTGACGCAGGGAGGAAACCCTGGATTTCTGCCGAATGGCGGTGATACCGGAGCGGATAGCGGCGAAGGACAAAGGCCCTTTGTCAAACTTTGGCTCAGCGGAACCTGCCCGGTGGGTCAAGTGTAGAAACTTGGATAGCGAAGCCTCTCAAGCTGCCAGTTTCAGGCTGAGAAAGTGATTATTTCACTGAAGAAAGGTGGGACGAGCTCCAAGCGGCCGCTTCCCTCGCGCTGCCGCTCGCAGAAGCCACCTGGCGTCTGGGGACACGGGGCCGTCCCTCTGGCTGAGAGCTGGGGCTTAGTGAACCAAACCGTTACGCTGCCCCACATGACAGCCACTCCTAAATACTTTCCTTTTTTTTTATTATTCACTTTCTGTATTTTTTTCATTTCTCATTTAAAAAAATTTTTTTTTTCTTTATTTATTCACTTTAGAGAGGAGAGAGAAAGTGAGAGAGAGAAGGGGGGGAGGAGCAGGAAGCATCAACTCTCGTATGTGCCTTGACTGGGCAAGCCCAGGGTTTTGAACCGGCGACCTCAGTGTTTCAGGTTGACACTCTATCCACTGTGCCACCACAGGTCAGGCAAATTTTTTTTTTTTCAATTACCGTTGACATTCAATATTATATTAGTTTGCAATGTACAGCAGTGGTTAGATATTTATATAATTTAGAAAGTGATCGCTCGGTAAGTCTAGTCCCTACTTGACCCGATAGATACTTATCACAACATTATTATTATTATTTTATATTTTATTGATTGATTTGAGAGAGAGAGAGAGATGTAGGGGAGGAGCAGGAAGCATCAACTCTTCTATGTGCCTTGACCAGGCAAGCCTGGGGTTTTGAACCTGCGACCTCGGCGTTCCAGGTCCAGGCGTTATCCACTGTGCGCCCCCCGGGTGTGAGGTTATCACGACATTCCTGACTGTATTCCCTCAGCTGTACTTTCACCCCCATGACTACGTTGCAACCGCCAAGGTCAGGCCGCTCCCAAGTGTTCTCTGCGTTTCTTATCTCTCTGGACTTCAGCATTCCAGCTGTAAAAAGCCCAGAGGACACACCTATGGAATCTGCTCAGGAATGTCAGGGCCGCTGTCTGCACGGCGGGAGGTGGGGGTAGCAAAGGCCCTCACCTCCCAGGACTCCCAGGAGGGGACCTCTGAGCACCCCGCTGGTGGTGGCTGCAGCAGGTGGGCCGCCCGGGGCTCACTCACTGCACAGCGCAGGGGGTGGGTCAGAGTGCCCCCTCCCAGACTGGCCGGGAGTGCCAGGGCTGGACTGGAAGCGGGTGTCACGGAGAGAATACCCGGCGTAACCTAGAGGGTTCAAGGTCGCTCTGTCCTCTCGCTGAGGGGATGCTGTAGGAACTGAACTCTGGTTGGTTTCAGTTAGCCTGCGGTCTCATCGGATTCAGGACGCCTCGTTTTGCTGAGAGTCGCAGAACCTGTCAACGGCCCCGAGCACCGACTGTCCTGTGTCTTGGGTGGCGTGGATGGGCAGTGGGAAGTGGCCTCCCAAGGTTCTGCTCCGCTAGAAACTCCACGTCAGGGCGGGGTCCTATCATCGGCCCTCGCGTGGAGATTTCTGTGCGTGTGTGAGTCCAACACGGATGTGCTCAAGGAGAATGGGCCCCAGGAGCCAGACCCACAAGAGGACCAGGGAGAAACCAGATAATGTCTCACATGATGATGAGGCGTCTCGATATTGAGATGTGATCATATCCGTCTTTGCTCCTGATGCAGAGCCGACATAGGAACAAACCCTGACCACACACACACACACACACACACACACACACACACACACACAAGGAAACAGGCATTTGTCCGTCTGAAGGGAAAAACCCATGAAGGTGACATAATCCAATGCCACCATTCCTCCTGGGGGCCCTGAGCCTGCTGGTGGCTCTGTGACGCACATGCCTGCTGCTTCTCTGACCCCCTTCTGCACACCTGTACACAGGCCCCAGATCCTTGCACACTCAGACGGGCCCGTTCTTCCGGGTGATGTCCGGAGACACTCAGGCTCACCCATCAGGTGTCGGCTTTATTTGCTGACCTCTTAGGGTCTGGCGGGCAGGTTCTCAGCAGCACCTCATGGGACCGTCCACAATTCCAGAGGCTCACTCGCTGTGTGACCTCGGGCAACTCAACACACCTTTAGGGACCAGAGCGATAGAATCTATACAATCTCAGCATGTAGCTCAGGACTTAGAGACCACGGTTTCTCGAGGTCACTTCCAAACCGAGACTGGCGTTTCCCAGGAGGACCCGAGCGCTCGCATGGCACGGGGGAGCTAGGACTTGCCCAGAGACCACCAGAATCACTGCGGAGCCCCTCCTGGGCACGGTTGCTGACGCCTCTTCTGCTCGGACCGTCTTTAGCTGTCCGGGAAATGGCCCGTGACGACAGACACGTACCACAGGAGAAGAGGTGAGTACCACACGAGAAGGTGTCAAGTGCAGCTTAGCACACGGGGAGCCCCCAAGTGGGGCTGGCCTGCCCCCAGGGAAGGGCGCGCTCGGGGGACCACAGAAACGACGGCAGGGCCCCATGTGGCTGAAGTTTCCGGGAGGGAAGAGGATGATGCCAAGGCGAACCCGACACTGGACACCGGGCATCCCATACGCTCTTCCTCCTGGATTGAAACTCAACACCCGTCTTCTCCGCACACACCCCGCTGGCCCTCGCCTTATTTGGAAGGTGCTATCATCGCTCCGACCTGAAACATGAGTGGCCCTGCCCCTGGACAGCCCGTATTGTGTGTCATGGGAACATCAGATCCAGAAAGGGACACTTGGCAGGCTGGCGGGCTCGGCCGTCCGCGAGGCCCAGCGCGAATCTCTGACTTGCAGGCAGGCGCCTGGCCGGATGGCGTGCGGCGTACGCACGTGTGGCCGTCTGACCACCGGACGCCCAACAGGAAGTGTCGTCCGGCTCTTCGGGCCGAACCGAGAGGCGGGGCAGGGAGTGTTTCTCCCTTCGCGCTGACGTAAATGAGCACAGTTAATTAATAACCATCCCCGTCCCATCAAATCCATTTCTCTCCTCGCTGGAAACGTGCCTAGAATGCACATGAGCGACAGACGTGGGGTTTAATTACTCCGCCTCGGGCCGGAGGCGCCCAAGATCCCGTGTCCCCTCGTCCTCTCCACAGGCCCTTCGGCCAAAGCTGGGAGAGAGGGGGAGAGAATCGAGAGTATGGGCTCACTCACAAAGGCACCCCCAGAGTGAAAGTCGCGCTTCCACATTCAGAATGGAAACATAGTTTCATGTAATAGTAAAAGCGCCCGTGTCCTTCCGACCCCCATTCCTGGGGATTAACTGCGTCAGCTCGGAAGGCGATGGCTCGCCTGGGTTCTCCAGTGGAAATTGATCAGCAAGCCCGTAAATAACAGAACCCCCCGCCTCCCAACCTGCGGCCGCTTGTCAGGCGTGGCTGAGATGTTCCATTCGATCGGAAAAATGTGCCGAAGCACAGACCTTACGCCCACGGGCGCTGACCTGGCAACTCCTTAGAATCGTTCCCCACAGCACACCGGCCCCTATCGACGTGTCTGAGGAGTCCCAGCCCTTTAACGAAGGCTGAGAGGTCCACCCCGGGCCGCAGGGCCAGTCGGTGCCGACGCTCTGCAGGCAGAAGGTGCCCCATGTGAGTGGGACCCGCCAGAACCCTGCAGACGGGCTTCCTGACCCCCATCTACTCTTCCATCCCTTGTATTGGGAGCAGGAGAGCAGGGTTTTTCTTTTTCTTTTATTTTTTGTTTTGTTTTTGTTTCTGCTGTTTTCAGTGGGATGTGGACAGGAGAGGCACCTGGCAGGTGTTTGCTAGGCAGATGCTGGCATTCTTTCCCCTCAGGAGCCTCCCCGACCCTCCTACCCCCCCCACCCCGACCCTCCTACCCCCCCACCCCGACCCTGGCTGGGGAGCAGCAGAGGAAGAGGGACAGGGAGGGAGGTGACCAAAAATGCAGAGAGGGGAAAGCAGATCAGGGAAGGCTCCCGGGTCACCCCGCTGGGAGCCGACACCTTGCTGTTCCTCCTTCTAAGCTGGGTGGGACACTTGGGGTGTGGCATTCACAGGTGAGCCAGGGAAGGGCGAGCTGGGGGTTCCGGTGGGTTCAGGGGAACCGCCGGCAATCCTGCCACTGCCTCCCTCCCCCTCCACGAAGCTCCTCTCCCGCACTAGACGGAGAATGGTGACCAGCTTGCACACCGTGGGGCCCGCCGGACCGCCAGCACCTGTCAGATGGCACGGCACCTGAGACAAAAGGCTTTTGTGCGTAGGTTGGCACCATCTGGGAGATGCTCGCCCAGCTGCCGCCCGCATTCTGTTTGTCCCGCTCCGCGGACAGGAGGAGTAAAGGGGGCGTGCAGACAGCGCCCTACAACTGAGCACGGGGTCTTTCTCTGTGTGGGGGAGGGGGGCGTCTCTCCTTTAACCCTTCCAGGGTCTTCCTTCCGGCCTTATAATCAAATAGACACAAGACAGATAGATGAACGAGAAGAGAAAAAAAACAACCCAATTTAATTAGATTGAAACGGAAGCCCCACACAGCTGAGAGGCAGAGACAGGCAGTTATAGTGAGGTCCACGTGACCTCCTGGGCTGAGGATGAGGGGAGAGGTCACCTGGGGCTTCAGAGGGAGGGGGGAGGGTCGTTTTGCAGGACGATAGGACAGCGGACGGTCAGTAAGTAGAAGTTTGCCCTGCCGCAGAGAGAGGTCACAGCAAGTGGCTTCTGGTGAGAACTTCTTGTCCTAAGCAGAGTCCCTCATTGAAATTCTTTTTTTTTTTTTTTTAACATTTTAAGGGAAAGTTGACTTAGAAAGTGACCGAGGTGGTAGAAGCGTGCCAGGTGGGCTGCGTGGGCTCAGGGAACAAGCCGGGGGACACAGAAGACGGGCCCCTGGGGCTTCAGGAGAGAGAAAGGTGGAGGACACATGCGTGGGTGGGGGGAGAGGGGCAGGGAAAGGTGGGCGTGCCCCCCGGGGGCGGGAGGCAGAGCTCTGCGTTCTCTCAGGGAAGGAGTTCAGGCTGCTCTTTTTTTTTTTTTTTTTTTTTTTGCATTTTTCTGAAGCTGGAAACAGGGAGAGACAGTCAGACAGACTCCCGCATGCGCCCGACCGGGATCCACCCGGCACGCCCACCAGGGGCGACGCTCTGCCCACCAGGGGCGTCGCCATGTTGCGACCAGAGCCACTCTAGCACCTGGGGCAGAGGCCACAGAGCCATCCCCAGCGCCCGGGCCATCTTTGCTCCAATGGAGCCTTGGCTGCGGGAGGGGAAGAGAGAGACAGAGAGGAAGGCGCGGCGGAGGGGTGGAGAAGCAAATGGGCGCTTCTCCTATGTGCCCTGGCCGGGAATCGAACCTGGGTCCTCCGCACGCTAGGCCGACGCTCTACCGCTGAGCCAACCGGCCAGGGCCTCAGGCTGCTCTTGACCTAGGAGGCTTCAGGAGAGAGAAAGGTGGAGGACACATGCGTGGGTGGGGCCTGGGTGGGGGGAGGGGGCAGGGAAAGGTGGGCGTGCCCCCCCGGGGGCGGGAGGCAGAGCTCTGCATTCTCTCAGGGAAGGAGTGCAGGCTGCTCTTGACCTCGGAGGCTTCAGCTCCAAAACAGTCCACCTGCCCACGGCAGGCCGTTCGGGGAGACCCATCCTGAACCCCTTTGTTTTCCGAGGCAGGAGGCCGCGGGGCCCCCCACCGTCAGCCGTGGCTGGACCGGTCCCCAAGATGCCTGTCCCAGAGGCCGGGGGACCTCACCGGCGTGTGTCCCGGATCCATCTCCTTGACAGAAGATTGACAGGGGCTCACTTCTCCCCCTGTTGGCAGGAGAGTGCGTGTTTTCAGCATGGCACCCTGTTTTGCCATCTGGTGTCATGGCAACAGTCGCAGATGAGAAACCCCAACATGGA
Source organism: Saccopteryx bilineata (assembly GCF_036850765.1). NCBI lineage: Eukaryota > Metazoa > Chordata > Mammalia > Chiroptera > Emballonuridae > Saccopteryx > Saccopteryx bilineata. The sequence goes on from NC_089496.1 coordinate 55,634,774, forward strand.
GCCCGGCTGTTCAGGGAAGAGCAGGATAGACGCTCATCTGCCGATCTGGCTATTTTATCAGCGTCTGGGGAAAATATTTACGTTTCACCCTGGCCCACATGGCTAATGACGAGTTGTTTGCCTACCCCTGGTTCTTCCTCTCCGGGAATATGCACGTGTCAGCGTAACACGCTCAGAGAACGGAGAGCACCAGACGCATGCACACGCACACGCATGCACACGCACACACACACGCACACGCACACAGGGCTTGACGTCTTAGGCCCTGTAACCCCGTGTTGTGTGCGACCACATTTATGCCTTGCCAGAGGGATCCGAATAGATGCGCATCTCAGGAGTTTTTATGGGGGAACCCTCGTTACCTACGTTAGCAACCCCGGCCCAGTTAGGAGGCCAAGTGTCCTGCCACCAAGCTAGCACTGCATTCTGGGTTAAAGCTCTCCACGCCGACCCAGCCCAATTTGTTCATAAAATGTGGTGTTTTCTGCCACCTTATTCATAGGCTAAGGAGGGCCTTAGTCTAACCACAGGCTAAGAAGGATTTAGGCACTGGCCGGTTGGCTCAGTGGTAGAGTGTCGGCCTGGCGTGCAGGAGTCCCCGGTTCGATTCCTGGCCAGGGCACACAGGAGAAGCACCCATCTGCTTCTCCACCCCTTCCTCTCTCCTTCCTCTCTGTCTCTTCCCCTCCCGCAGCCAAGGCTCCATTGGAGCAAAGTTGGCCCGGGCTCTGGGGATGGCTCCATGGCCTCTGCCTCAGGCGCTAGAATGGCTCTGGTTGCAACAGAGCAACGCCCCAGATGGGCAGAGCATCAGCCCCTGGTGGGCATGCCGGGTGGATCCTGGTCGGGTGCATGCGGGAGTCTGTCTGATTGCCTCCCCGTTTCCAACTTCAGAAAGATACAAAAAAAAAAAATAAGGATTTTAAAAAAGGTGAATTTTATGGTATGTGAATTATGGCTCAAGAAGAAAAAAGAAGAAAAAGGCAGAAGGGGCCCCCAGCCTAAGCACCTGCCTTGTTTATGTAAATAGGTCTCTTGCTTCCTCCTCGCAGTGTTTGTTCCGCTTTCAAAGGAAACATAGTAACTAGAATGTGAAGACCGTCTCCCAACAGGGAGGAGAGTTCTGCCTCGTCCTCTCCTCAAAGGCAGGGCGTGGCTCCTCCCGGGTGGCCACTCCTCCCTCCAGCTCTTCCTTCTTGACTTGCTCTTAGTTCTGCAGCTTTCCTACCTATAGCTTGCTCTCCCTCTGTACTGGCACTCACTTCGCGTGACCTCCGGGAATGAGTCTGCGTTATCTTTGCTCGCTTCTGCTCTGCGTTTTCCGTGATGTTACGACATCACGCCACCCGTCAGCGCAATGGCGCGCAGCCATTCCAGGGGTGGGGGTGGGGCCGGGGGGAGCGGTCCCGGGGCGGTCCCGGGGTGGTCCCGGGTCTCGGCTCCTGCCCGCTGAACCTCGACAGACAGTGTGCCCTCTGTCAAGTCACCCACACCTGGCCTGCGTTCCCCTGTTCCACTCACCCCCTCTCTCAGTCTCTGAGCGCGGGGACAGCCGCATGGGACCGTTGCGTGGGCTGGGCCCCTGGGACACCACCTGCTTGCTCCGAGGGCAACCCTCCCTGCTGGGCTGCTGGGGCGGGTATGACCCTACGTGGGCAGATTGCTGAAGAACAGGAGACATTTTCTCTTCTTCCCTCTGTAGCTCTCCTTCTCTCCCACGGCTGTGACCCACCCACGGAACGTAGGCGATGCCGGCCGCTGCACCCTGGGAGCCACGGTGTGCCTCGGTCGGCCTGAAGTGTCCGTCCCCGCTGTGCCCTGCGTCAGCTGCGCCCGGACGGACGGAGCACGCCTTCCGTTCCATCCCTCCCACCCAGGTCATTGATCAAGATGTCAAACAATCCTGGGCCCGGGCCCAACCACTGAAGAACACCTGTTCTGTTAGTCTCGTTATCACTGATCCGCCGATAGCCACTCTCTGGGTACACAGGTCCGGCCAGGTGCGCTGGAATGCCTGGGAAGCTACCCGCCCGCCCCCCCCCCCGCCCCCCCCCCCCCGCCCTCCTGCAGCCTAATGTATCTACCTGGAAATACTTGCCTGTTCGAGGTGTTTCGCGGGGCGAGATAACAAGCGCAGTGGCGAGACAGGTCAGTACCCAACGCGATGCTGAGTCATCTGCTCTCGGAAAGCCAGCCACCCCGAGCCTGAACCAGCGTGTCTCGCGTGGCGAGAAAACAAGGCGGCGAATGGTTGCGCGAAGGCGTGCAGCCACGCACACACCGTGTCCTCTCCGCTTCTTAACACGTCCCAGGGCTTATGAACAGGTCTGTCACGTGGCCGGACGAGTGCATCCCTTTCCAGGGCAGGACAGAAGTGGCAGCTGTCCCTAACAGCTTTCTCTACCCTGGGGTTTTGGGGTTGTTGTTGTTTTTTTGTTTTTTTTTTTTCATATTTGATCTGGCCCTCCACCCAGCTGCTCATCATTCACACATTTCAGACTCGGTGGTATCTCCCTAGCTCGTGACGCCTGCTTCACGGCGCCTCTGCGTGCCAGTGGAACACAAGGAGGCCGGCCCAAACAATCTCATCCAGAACTTCACTCTTAGGTTCTGGATGACTCTTACAGTCATGGGGCGGGGGGGGGGGAGGGGGGGCGTCTCCGCTCTCCACCACCCCGGCCGGCAGCCGCGAGGTTCCGTCCCCCTTCCCGCACAGCTGAGCCTCTGCTCCCAGACGCGTGTGGTGTGCCGGGTCAGACAGCAGGCACAGAGCCCCAGACATGTCCTCCGAATGCGTGAGCTTCCACGGTGACACGAGGCCCCCGTCTTCTCATCTGCAAAGTGGGGTCAATCGGGACCTCAGGGAGGGCTTTGAGGATTTTAAGTAAGTTCATGTAGTTTTTTTTTAAACCTCCTTAGACTATTATCTGTCACATGGTGATCAGTCACCTTAAAAATTGCTCCTCCCCCCAAAAAACCCTTCCTACATTTAATTATGAGAAAACATCAGGCAAACCTGAATCGAGGGGTTTTCTACCAAATAAGAATAAAAATAATAACAGTAACAATAATAATACTGAAGCAGCTCATTGAAGGAGGCTATAGCAGGGGTCCCCAAACTTTTTACACAGGGGGCCAGTTCACTGTCCCTCAGACCGTTGGAGGGCTGGACTATAAAAAAAAACTATGAACAAATCCCTATGCATACTGTACATATCTTATTTTAAAGTAAAAAAAAAAAAAAAAGGGAACAAATATAATATTTAAAATAAAGAACAAGTAAATTTATCAATAAATCAACAAACTGACCAGTATTTCAATGGGAACTATGGGCCTGCTTTTGGCTAATGAGATGGTCCTCTCACTGACCACCAATGAAAGAGGTCCCCCTTCTGGAAGTGCGGCGGGGGCCGGATAAATGGCCTCAGGGGGCTGCATGCAGCCCGCGGGCCATAGTTTGGGGACCCCTGGGCTATAGTAACCTAACCAACACATGCAGTGTGGGACCTGCATTGGATCCGCCGAGGGGAGGAGACGGCAGGGGGAGCCGGTGAGTTCGGCGGCCCCTCACGACGGTGCTTTCGGTGAGGGACCTCGCCAGGTGAGCGTCCTGGTCTGGATAGCGGTGCTCCCGTTCCCTGTCTTGTGAATGTTAGAGGAAGGTGGCGAGGGCAGCACGAGAACTCTCCGTGCATCTGCGCAGAGCTTACCTGGACGTCTACCACTAGATGAAAACACTGGACGGGTCCCAGCCAGGCACGCTGTCTGTGAGCTCGGGGACGGCTCCACCCATCCCGACCACTGAGTCACCGTCCTCCGGGCGCACCGAGGCCCGTGAGCTTGGTCCTTAGTTTTCCTTAACTTCACACGAAAATGGTAAACAGAGGATTCAGAAACCCACAGGCAGGGCTCTCCCCACCCTGGGCCCTCCCACGGCTCACCGGTGGGTGGGATGGTGCACGCTTTCTCATTTAGACACCGGAGGCTGAGGCTGCGGACACCACAGTGCTCACCCGGGTCAGTCCCAGCTCTGGGGGTGCCGAGTCCAGGAAAGAGCTAGCATAGGTAAACAGTAAGCTCTTTCTATGGACAAGTAGTATTCCATTGTGTGGCTGGGCTGTCACATGTGTTGTTGTTGTTTTTCCCATGTAGGTGCTGTGCACTGGAGTTGTTTCCAGTTTGGGGCAGCTGGAAATAAGGCAGCTTGGAGCCTGGGTCTAGGTCTTTATGTCGGCACACGCGTTTATTTCTCTGGGATAAATACTGAGGAGTGAGATAACAGGCCATACGGCCGTGGTATGTTGAAGGTGAGAACCTCTAAACTGTTTTCCAAGGAGCCTCATCATTTGCACGCCCACCAGAAGCGGAAGCCAGCTTGGCTTCTGCACACGTCCCCTTCGGTGCTCAGTGTGCCCAGTGTCCCTCATGCTTGTTCTTCCCAGAGGAGCCTCACAGCTCATCCTTGTGGCTTTAATTAGCGTGGTTGTAGTTCCGACCACGGATTTTGCGTTTTCTTTTATTGTTTTCAATTATGAGAGCTTCCTTCTTTTTTTTTTTTTTTCCTTTTTTCTACTTTATTGGTGTGGCTATGATAGATCTCCAGGACACTTCTGTTTAATAGAAGTCATCACAGCAAATATTCTTGCCTTGTTCATAATTCTAGGGGAAAAGTATTCATTGTTTCACCAGGAAGTGTCAGGATAACTGTCGGTGTTTGATAGATGTCCTTTGCAAAATTAAGTTCAGATGTATTCCTGTTTTCTAGGTGTTTGTTTTTTGTTTTGTTTTTAATTTTATGTATTGATTTTAGAAAGAGAGGTAAGGAGAGAAAGAACAAGGCAGAAACACCTTTATGTGCCTTGACCGGGGATCAATCCCACAATCTCTGCACATCAGAATGCTGCTCTAACAGAACAAACTACCCAGCCAGAACTCTTTTTTTTTTATTATCTAGAATAGATGTTTGAATTTTACCACACTCATTTTTTTTTTTTTAGTAATTCAGATGATCATATATTTTTTATTTTTTGTTTTATTAACATGCTAAAATACATTAACTTTATTTCTAGGATAAATCTCTTTTTGGTTCCTGTTTTATCCTATTACACATAGGTTTTTACACATTTTAAAATTTGATTTGCTAAGTTTGCTAAAACCTTTTTACATCTGTGTTCGTGAAGATTATTGGTTGTTTTTGTTTGCTGGTTGGTTGTTTTTGATTTGTTTTTTTTTTTTAATACCCTTGTACTATCATTCTCTGGTTTTGGTATGTAGGTCATGCTGGCCTCGTTGAACAAGTTGGGAACTATCCCTCCTACTCGATGTTGCAGAGCAGTTTCTGTAGAGTGTGTTACCAAGGACTTTGACTTCTTGTCTCCTGATATAAAAAAAAAATTTATAGCAGAGACACTGATACATGTCAAGGCATATTTGTTGAGACTCTGCAGAGGGCGAGGCCACTGCAGGTGGTGTCCATGACAGAGATAGGTGTCCATGTTCTGTGCCCTGAGTTGGGGCTTAGGGGTTTCTATGACTTAGGGACACAGATGCCTGGTATACTAACTCTGATGTCTGGGTATTATACACCAATGGAGCAAAGCATTCTGGGATTGTGCAGCACTTATTATGGGATGGATGCAGGAAGGGACTTTCCCAGCCAGGCATTGAGTTTGTCTTTGTGATTTGTGGCTTGGCTTTCCATCTGAAAAAACAAACTTAAAAGGAGTCAGGTTGGTTCCTGGGCCATTGTTTTATAGCTGCCTGTTGGTCACAGCCGTCGGTCTGGCAGGGCTCGACTCGGTGGAGCAATTTCTGGGAACACTGTCTTCTACCCGTTTCAAGGTGATACTATTTCTTCCCTAACTGTTTTTGCGAAACTCGCTGCTGAAACCATCCGTGCTTGGAATTTTCTTTGTGGGGAGGTTTCTTAGCTACAAGTCAAATGTCTTTTAATAAACACGGGGCGTTTGAGACCCTTTCTTTCTGATTCTGATTTGGCCGTTTGTGTCTTTCACGAAATTTGTCTACTTCATCTAAGTTGTCAATTCTATTAAAATGGTCCGTAAGCCTGACCTGTGGTGGCGCAGTGGATAAAGCATTGACCTGGAAATGCTGTGGTCGCCGGTTCGAAACCCTGGGCTTGCCTGGTCAAGGCATATATGGGAGTTGATGCTTCCAGCTCCTCCCCCCCCTTCTCTCTGTCTCTCTCTCCTCTCTCTCCCTCTCTGTCTCTCTCCTCTCTAAAAAATGAATAAATAAAAAAAATTAAAAAAAAATAAAATGGTCCGTAACATTAACCCCCCCCCCCCTTAATAGCTGCAGAATCTATAGGGATGTTACCACGCTCGTTTCAGATAGCGATCATTTATTTTACTGCTTTTTTTTATTTCCTGATTAGTCTTTCTGGAGGTTTGCCAATTTTATTGATCTCGAAGAGCCAAGGTTTGGATCATTCTATTTTATCCTCTTTCTGCTCTGGGTTTTATTATTTTATCTGCTTGGTTTGGGTTTAATTTGCTTTTCTTTCTTTCTTTTTTTTCTTTTAGTTACCGTAAGGTGAAAACTGAAGTCTCTGTTGAGAGACCTTGCTTATTTTCCAACACAGGCTTCTCCTGCTGTGTGTGTGGCCCTCCAGTCTGGTGAAGCAGCGTCCCACAGAATGCACACGGTGCGTTTCCATTCTCATTCAGTTCAAAATAATGCCTGGTGTTTGTTTTGACTGCTTGTTTGGCTTACTTAGATGGGTAGCATTTGGTTTTCAAAATTTAGGGTTTTCTAGATACTGACTTTGTCATTGATTTCTCTTTCTTTCTTTCTCTCTTTATATCTATATATGCTTACAATTACTGCCAGATTAAAAAAAAATAAAATAAAACAATAAAATAAATAAAATAAAATAAATAAAATAAAACGCGTAAGGCGAGGCTGGAAGGGACCCGAGCGCTGGAATTTCTGTCCTCACGGAGTCAGGGTGCAGCCATTCTCCAGGTACAGAAATATATTCACCAACCAGGAAGCTCCCCTGAGCCCTGTGTTTAGAATTTTAAATCAACCTTTCATTATAGAGCCATGATCACTTGAGTCATCAACCACATGGGTGACCTCCATCCCCAGCCTAGAGGTCAAGGGATGAGGCTGAAGGTTCTAACCCTCTCACCAGCCGGCTCTGACATGGCCAGCCCCTTCCCTGACACAAGCTCAGGGCTCACCATGAGTCACTTCACTACCCTACACTCAGGTAGAGTCGAAAGTGACTCACCTTGAAAAACAAAAGACAATCCTATCGGGAGATTCCAAGCATTTTTGCAGCTCGGTGCCACGAACCAGAAACCCGTGAAAGAGATCTGATGTCCTTTTTCATTCTATCACGCAAGTCCTGAGGCCCTCTCAAATGATCTCAACATTTTTCCTAGCTGACTTCCACTGGGCTCAAAAAACATACCCTGCAATGAGTTCAATTAGCTAAAATTTGTATAAAACGCCCTTTAACCCACACTATGGTTGATTTTTGATGACTAGTCCCCAAGTGCAGACCCTGCACTTGGACAAAGTGTATCCCGAACAGGGTATGTGCTGACACCCTTATATTCCATTGATGTACAAGGCATGCACCCATATTTATTAGCTCATAAGTGTGCATAAACGTACAGGAACTTTATTATAAACAAACTTTTATTTACATGCATATAAACAGCAATGCGCGCGCGCACACACACACACAGGCACACACACAGTGATAATCGCTCCTGGGAAAGGAAAGCAGGTCCAGGAGAGCTAAGCTTTCACACCTGGGCCTTAGGGAAGCTCACAGTTGAACCGAGACCTCAGCGGGAGGCAGAGGCCCCATGCAGAGGCCCCCAGGTGGCTATCCTTGGGAGAGCAACCTTCAGGCTGAGCTGCAGGGCAGTGAACTCCAAGGCTGGCTGTGCACACAGGCCGGAATCCGGTTCTGAGTGGGCGTCCCCGCCCCAGTGAGTGCCCGAGGCCTTCGGCGCTGTGGGGAGGACTTTGCACTCGGTATGCAGACTGGCCTCCCTGCTTTGTTAATGAGAGCACTGGGGACCAGCTGGGAGGGCTCCGGCAGGCCTCTGATACATCGTCCAATTATAGGGTCCCCAGGGGGAGCGCCTCCTCCCAGGCTGACCGCAGGGCATGCAGGCTCGCTTGATCCTGCCTCTTCCCGGCCTTTTTATTCCTAGTCCTTGCAACCCCACGGAATCCTCAGCGTTGCAGTTCAATCTCTCACAGTAACGCAGATTCCTTTTGTTGCTTTAGGTGGGTTAGGAGGGAAGTGTGCAGGGGAAATTCGGGCAGATCACGGCCCTCGGGTGACCTGCCCCGGGCCTCAGCCTGGACTGACTGGGGGTACTTCTGCCCCAGGCGGCACTGGGCTCCTTCGGGGTGTCGTGCTGCCTCAGCGCCGGGCAGACCAGTCTGGCAAACTTGAGTGTGCTTCCAAAAGGAGCTGCTCCCGGTGGCACCGCCGGGCCCTGCTCCAGCCCCATTGTTTCCGATTTCCTAGGACACCGGGGGGGGGGGCGCATTTCTAAGCAGTGCCAGGTGCTGCTGGGCAGGGAACCACTGGGAGACCCTGCACACTCGATATCTGTTGGGTGGATGAAGGTTCTGTTGGGTTCCAGGGTGGTGGTCCCGGGTATCTGAGACACCCACCGGTCACTCACTGCTCATTCTGCAACTTCAATCCTCCCTCGCCGGCCCGCCCACCTCGCCCTCCTCCGGCCCGGCCACTGCCAGGTGCTGCCCCTCCCGGCGCTCCTCCCCGCCGCTTCGCAGCCGCGCCTGGGCCCCCACCAGCCCGGAGGGGCGCGCTCCCGCCCGGGGGCGGAGGTCCCGGGAGCAGGGCGGGCGGGGCGCTGCTGCGGGGGCGGCGCTTGGTGGGCGCGGCGGAGCCGGCAGGGGCGGGGGCGCGGCGCACCTGGCTCCCCGCCCCTCCCCGCCCGCGCGGGACGCCTCGGCCCCTGCCTGCGTCCTCTCAGAGGCCCGCCGCTGTCCTCCGCCGGCCCGCGTGGGCGGACGATGGGTCAGCGCGGAGAAAGTGAATGAGGGCGGCGGCGAGCGCCTGACTCGGCCCGGCCCGCCGGCTCCATGGACACGCCGTGCGCCTCGGCGGCCAAGCCCCCCAGCGGGTAAGCGGCCGGGCGGCGGGGCGCGGGCACCGGGAGGGGACGCGCGGGCACCGGGAGGGGACGCGCAGGCTGCAGCGCTCGCTCGCGGCAGGGCACCCCCACGCTGACCGGCGCCGGGAGGGAGAAGGGGGTTGTGTACTTTGTGCGCCCGGGTCGTTGCCCAGGTGACAGTGTCAGGCGGAGGCCGGAGCCCTTGTCGCGCGTGTGCGCGCGCGCCCTTAGCGGGGTCCGCGCAGAAGGGCCCCCACCGAGTCCCCGGAGCCCCCGGGAGCGTTGCCTGGACATGGGGGGTGGGAAGGCGGTGCGGGCCGGCCTCCGACTCCAACCCGTCACCTACGCGCCGTGTGCCGGCGCTCCAGTCGCGTCCCCTCCCTAGGCCACGGCTCCCGCAGGGAGAGAGGGAAGTCCGGCGGCTTGGAAGGCGTGCTGCCCCGGGGTCCCGGGGAGTCATGTGGAGGGCACCTCCCTGGAGGTTTTCAGGACAATCGCCCCCCTTCCCGACTTTGTTTTCCGGGTCCGCTGCACAGTGGACAGGGAGCAGGGTGACACTGAGCTGACGTGGGGACCCTGGCGTTGGACCTAAAGCCAAGGCTTCGGTCCCCGCCCGCTGCCCGCCCTTGAACGGTGTGTTCCCATCCCACGCGGCGCGTGTGCGGGTCCCAGGCCATGCGCTCATTTGTCTCGCAGGGAGAATCACATCCCTCTTGCCGGAGAAGCAGCCCTGCCCTTTCTTGGGTACTGAGCTGGAGTTAGAACCGGGCAGGACCCAACCAGGCCGCGAGGCCCGGGCAGGCAGGGTGCGCGGATCTGCGGGCAGAAGCCCTGTCGCTGGCCTGGAGGGAGCGAGCTTCCATGAGTCCCGCAAATGGCATGAGCTGCGCGGAGGCACCTGCTCCCCCGGGGGCCCGATTTCTGCCCCAGCAACTGCTCTGGACCCAGGCCGCTCTGGGGACAACTCATCTGTTCCCTCTGCACTGGTGCCCCACTGACTCACTCTGCCCTGTGCCCCGGGCCTCTGGTGCCCAAGTCTGCAAGAGGCTTTCAAATTGGCCTTAAAAAAACAACAACAAAAAAAAAAAAAACACAAAAATTCTCCCCTTCATGCCAGGAAAAAGTGAGACAGGTTAACAAATCGAATAATGCCGGGGCCAGGAATGTTGACAAGAACTTTTTTTTTTTTTGTAGTGCACTTTGTGGTGGTTATGTAATTCCCTCTGAACAAACAGATCTCCCCCCTCAAAAGAAGAGAACTGTGGGGCGTTCCCTCTCGCTGTAAGAGGCATCCCCACACACAGGCATGGGGACCGGGCAGCACAGTGACCTTTAAACCTGGGCTTTGACCGTCTTTGCCCAGGAAACGGAGACTCCGGGCTGTTGCCTTTCTCATTCCCAACTTCAAGTTTAACGACTGTCATTTGTTTTAGTGCCTTTTAGTGAACAGACACCAAGAAAATATCAACTTGCTTTTGTTTCCCAGAGACGACGTGTTTAATGACAGGGTATTGCGATTTAACCCCTGAGGAGAGGACAGTTGAGGGCCTTTATTCAGTCTTTTATGTCCTGTGTAGGTATATTGCTGGCCCACCCAGACTGCTGGGCAGGGACATGTCTGGCGAGTCCTGGGGGCTGGTCAGGGCCATGGCTGTTTGTTCCTCTTCCCTGACCTGCTCTTCTGTTCCAGAGAGCGAGGCTGACCTTGCCTCGCACCCTGGGGGGTGGGGTGGGAAACAAACGTGGTTTCTCTTGGGTCTCAAATCAGACTTGCGGTTGGTTGGTGGCCAGGTTCCTGGCTGACGTCGTGAACTTGTCGAAAACGATGGAAACCAGCACTGGACTCCTGTGCAGAAACGGGCCAGTGGGGGGGGGGGGACAGGAGGGACCCAAGGAGGTTTCAACGTGACAATAAACTCAGGCCCACAAAGGCCCTGCCGTGGGGACGGCTGGAGGGACAGAGGGCTTAATGAAGGCAAATTCACGGCTTGAATGTCTGACTAAATTATTAATAGGCAGTTATTCGTTATCTTTGCTGGAGACGCAAGTGTTCACTCTTAGTTGGATTGAAGCGATAGGCTTTTCTTAGTAATTGCCTATTAAGACAATAACTGACAACGCAGCTCACTGCCTGGGAAGACTGTTCTTTTAGGAGGGAAGACATAGAAACTGTACCTCCTCGAACTCGAGGCGACTGTAAGGCATGTTAGAGTTCAGTTGAAGCGTCATAAATGACAGAATATTCTAGGCTCCAAGGAAAGGCCAATTGGCCTCTTGGGCAAGTTTTAAAATATATTTAAGGCTGTTTAAGATGACCTGTGTACTTGGTTTATGGGTGAGATCCGCACCAATGGACAGTGATGGACCATGGGGTTGAATTTTGCACTGGGCCTCTGTGAGTAAGGGGTTTGTCAGGACACTGGTTAATTGTTATTTGTTATTCTTGTTGTTTATATGGAAGGGACGCATATTTCGGTAAAATGGAATCCTCTCCAGTGACATGAAATGTCAGAGCGGCTGGCACATGCGACCAATGGCTGTGTATTCCAGCCCTATGCTTACAGGACACTGGGTGGAGGTTGGGTAATCCATTTCATCAACGTGAGCTTCATGTCGACAGGGCTGGTATGCCCGCCTCTAATAATTTAATCAAGTTATCAGGACAGGGAACAATTTTTTAAAAATTAATCAAAGTGGGTAACTTGAGCTTGCCCACTTGGTTTCGAGTCTGTGTGCCCTTGATGGTTGGCGCAATGACATTTTCTACTTCACCCCTCACCGGCTTCAACTATTAAGGCAATGTTACAAGGGTACACCATCATAAGACATTTATGTGGGCAGCGCTTTTCTTTTCTTCTGTTTTTGAGTTTTCTAGGCTTTTGGCTAAGGTGTTGGAGAAGGTGGTTCCATTCTTTAAGATGAGAGCAGGCATAATGTAGATGCTGGGTACTGTTGGGTGTGAAGTGGGAGGTAGGCCTAAGAAGTTTTATTTCTTTGTGATTGTAATTTTTTCGTCATAACTTCGAAGAGTTGGACCTGTCCCTGTTACAAGAGCAAATAATGTTAGAGCATTTTGAACCTGTCTCGGTGGCTGCACTTGTGTCCGGATGATGAACCTAACGTCTGATTAAATGTGTACCCTGCTGGGCCGCCCGGCCACCCACCCGGGACTGTGGCCTGCAGCCCAGGCTCCGTTCTCCGCCCCCCCCCCCGCCCCCACCGCCACCCCCCAGCAGCCCCACACACGCAGGTCTGGGTTCAGTGGCCTCTTTAATTTGGGATCTGGGAAATGAAGTCGTAAAATCTGTACACCTCAGAGGACTCCCATAATTATTAAGAAAACAAGATTAAAGGCTCTATCTGTAGACCATAATAAGCAGTGTAGGTTTCTAGGCCTGTGTGTGTGTGTGTGTGCGTCTGTGTGTGTGCACGCGCTTTGTCATTAAATTTTATCGTTCAACATCACTTTGCAGTTGATCAGAAGTCTTTAAAAAGCGAGCAGAAATATTTGAGGCCAAGTGTGCTTAGACGGAGGCTGTGTGAATTTAAAAGACAGGGACGCTTGGTTCTGATTGAAACCCACGCTAAGTGGAAACATGTCGGAGAGAGCTGGTGGGTTCGTTCTGGGTGGTGCCCTGCCTGGCTCCATCCTCTCCCCTTCCACGTGTAACGAGGGGGCCTGTGGGTTTTGTCTGTGGGTTAATGTTAGATACACGTTTTTCAGTTACTCTATATGAAACAGAGATTCGATATATATATATATCAATATATATATACACATATGCTTTTATAGATCTTCCATTTTACGTTTTTCTATTGAAATTATTTAAATGACTTATGCTCTTGATATATATTTATGTATATATATATTGATATATATATATATAGTGATATTGATAAGATACCTTTATTATCCGTTTTAAGTTTCAGCCCCAGGCCCTCCCACTGTATACCTTTGCTTCCTCACCGGTCCCTCGAACGCCCGCCGTCCAGGGCCACGTGCTGGTTTTCGGCACCTGGACTTTCTGTTATCGGGTGCCAGTCCCCGGGGGGCAAGCTCACTTCCCAGCTGGGAGACGCTCTATAGGGTTTCACAGGCTTCCTTCTGGTCTCCGCTGAGCTGTCTCCTGCAGGTCACGTCTAATTACAATAAATTCCACAGCGAAAAACGTCTCAATTTTAAAAAAGGGGGGGTAGGGATGGGAGGTAAAAGCTTTTCAGGCCACCGTGAGGGTGTCGTTTACTCAGCTGCATCTGACTCGACGGGTTTCCAGACCACAAACCTCTCTGCAGGCCCTCCCCCCACCTCCCCCAGACCCAGGGATGCCTTAAGAGGTGCGGATAGCTTTAGAGGAATCATTGAAGTCCTTGTCCCCCTTCCCCAAGCATATGTAGGACACGTCCCCAAAGATGAGCCATCTTGGTCCTGGTTCGTTGACACCCCCCCCCCACCCCCTGCCCCCGTCTTCTCAGCTCGTTGTCCAAGAACCCAGACGAGGGTACCGTTCACAGTCTCAGGACTGACCCCCAGATGCCGGTGTCCTTTCTCCGGGTAGTGTGTGTCCCTCCATCCTGCCGGGTACAAGGGAGGGCATGGCTTCCTGGGCTGGGCGGGATGGCGTGTCCCCTGACCCCAGGTGCCTTCTGCTTGGTCATAACTCCGTGTGACTTCCTCCTCCAGCTGACGTGGAAGGCACGCTGGCTCAGGGTAGGGAAGGCTTGGGCTCAACGTCTGCCATGCAAGACACTGTCCCTCCTCAGGGCCGCTGTCTGCTTAGTGTTTTAACTCCCGCCTTTCTCCCATAGTGCCTGCGCCCCCCTGTGTCCCCACCAGCCGTGCACCAGGGCCCCGGTGTCTCCATGTATCGCCGTTGACCCACTCGGCCATGAGACGTCTTGGAGGAAGTGGGCTCAGGAACGAAAGGGCATCAGCGGTCGTTGCTGAGAGGGTCGTGTTTCTAACCCTCCGTGAGGGCCGGGAGGGCAGACGGGCAGGTCCTGGGCCCTGCGGGAAATCTTGTCCTCAGTGCTCTAAGCCTCGCTCACAGAAGACGGTGCTGGGCTCACACTGTGGCCGTGGTCACCTGGATGCAGGCCTGACCGGCAGCTGGCATCTGGGCCGCAATCTCCCTGCATCCCCAGCACAGAGATGGTGGCTGTGCCCTGCCCCGCCCTGCCCCACCCTGCCCCGCCCAGGACAGCTCTGACTTCCAAGAGCAGCAGTGACCGGGTTTTTTTTGTCCAGAACAGGTCAGGAGGCCAACATTTCTTTTACTGATGTCTCTGTTCCTGTCATCCGTGCTGGGCCCCCTTCTGCTCGTTGAGGAGTTTTTGAGTCGGGCCCTTGGGGCTACCAGGGTGGAAATGTCAGGCTTCCCTCCTCGCCACGGGCCTGGGCGTAGGCAGCTGGGGGGGCGGGGAGCTGGCCCGGAGCGGCCCAGAACGTGGCCTCAGGGTCTGCGCTCCGAGCCGCCCGGGAGTCAGGGAACGGAGGAGGAATACCGGATATATTGACCCTACAAGGATGTTCCCAGGATTCAGTAGCAAACTGAGCATGAGCGTCTGTGTGATCACGTGTGTGTGCGCCTGGCTGTGAATGTGTGAGGGTGTGGCTGTGATGGTGTGTATGTTGTGTGCGGTAGCATGACAGTGTGTGTGCATGTGAGTGAGCATGCGTGTACATACGTGTGCGGGCTGAGAGTGCGGTGGACGCTGACTCGGCCAAGCAGCAGACGCCCAGATCGGATTTCTTAGCCCTCGTGTTTTGGGAGCTGCGTTTAAACATAGCTTAGGTGGGTGGGACAACCGGCAGAAGGCTGTGTGTGCTCCTGTGGCTAATGATGGAGCCTTAAATATAGCTTTGTTGGCTGGAGTCCGATTAATTCTGAGCAGAATCCACTTGTGTTCAGTAAAGAAACCATCGGTTTGGGGAGGGACAGACATGCTGTGGCCGGAACCTCAGCATTTGCCCCCAAGAGCAGCGAGGTGCTGAGAGTCCCCGTCCACCCCCTGCCGCGGTGGGTGCTGTCTGTGATTATCAGGTGGCGGGGGGGGGGGGGGATTAAAGGTCTGAGCCCTCCCCCTCTGCCTCCAAACCACTTCTTACATAATGACGGCTCGCTGTGGTGACAGCGTCCTGACACCATCGCCCACGGGCAGGGCAGACTCGGACTCTCACGAGCACCAAAGTCGCTGCCCATTAGATCCTGAAGCGTTCCTGGGGTCACAGAGTCTGAGCGTGTCCTGTGCCCGCGCCCCCTGAAGCTCGGTCCCCTCCCCCTTCTCAGCTGTGTCTGCCGATTCACACGCAGACCCGCCTTTGAAGAATACGGCCAAGGGAGGTCTGTGGGCAGATTTCACAACAATCAGAAAAGTGTGAAAACTAGATTGGAAACTAGACTGATTTATTTTTTCTTTTCTTTTTTGTGACAGAGACAGAAAGACAGAAAGAGGGACAGACAGACAGGAAGGGAAAGAGATGAGAAGCATCGGTTCCTTGTTGCAGCACCTTAGTTGTTCATTGATTGCTTTCTCATATGTGCCTTGACGGGGGCGGGGGGGGAGGCTACAGAAAACTGGGTGACCCCTGGCTCAAGCCAGCGATCTCAGGCTCAAACTGGTGAGCCTTGCTCAAACCAGATGTCTTTGTGCTCAAGCTGGCAACCTCAGGGTTTCAAACCTGGGTCCCCTGTGTCCCAGTCTGACGCTCTATCCACTGCGCCACCACCTGGTCAGGCAGAAACTAGACTAATTTAAATGGAAATGTGTTCTTATGAGTCATCCTTTTTTTTTTTTTTTTTATTTACTGTTATGTTTCACATTTTTGGAATGATGAATTCTGGGTGGTGAATTTTTCTGAAAGGGGGAAATGAGTGTTCTTCACAAGGGCTGGCCTGATTTATGCATGTCAGTCACCTCTGATAGTGATGTCGTCCTGCTGGTAGGAGACTGGCCACCTGCCCGGCACTGGGCGCCTGGACCCCCACTGGCCATTCGCATTTGGGGGCGATAACCTCTCTCCAGTTTCTGGGAGGGATGGTCACGTGACTCCTCATTGTGTGGTCCTGCAGTCACACAGAGTCAGAGCTTTGCGGAGTCCTGCTTCCTGGAGCCACTGTGCTTTGTGCAGGGAGCTGGCAGCTGTCCACCCGCCATTTATCAACCACGTTCCTGAAGACAAAGCCACTTGGGGGGCATCCGCGTGACTTCCTCCTTGTTCGGGTCCCTGGTGATGCTCCCCACATGGCTGTCCCCCTGCGAATGCATTTCTAGAGGCGGAAACCTCGCGAGACACTTAGGTGGGAGTTGGCTGTGTGAAGGACACGTGTGGGCTGTGGTGGGTGAGGACCCAGCCCAGCTGTCGGAGAACATGATATGCGTTTGTGAGTCAACATGGCGTGTCGGACCTGGCAAGGCACTCTGCCTTGGTCCTGGCTGAGGGTTTTGTCAACCTCAGGACCCCACCTCACCCCCCGCCGTGTGACCTGGGTGCTGAGTCAGCTCTCGGTGTCTTGTGCCCATGGGTTTAACAAGCACCTGGAGTTCTGCTGTGCCCCACAGACCAGCTGCCTTCACGGTGGAAACGCCATGGGCCCATCTCGCACATTTGCTGGTGGCGTCGGCCTGTGGGCCAAGTTCTCCAGGCCTGGGCTGAGCTGAGACTCTCCCTGGTGACCCTTGCACTACGTCACCCTGCGGGCAGGTGAGCTCCTTGGATGGGGACCTTCTAAGGTTGGCATCTCTGGCCTCTCTGTGTGACCCCAGGGGCGGTGGAGGTGACACGCTCGCCCTCGTCATCGAGGACAACTTGCCAGGTGCCCACCCAGCGTGTGGAGGGGGGTTTGTTAGTGTCACAGACGTCCCGAGCTCACAGGGCCGGTGTAGCGGGACATCTCTCCAGCTAAGCATGCCCCGCCCTGTCTTCCTTTTCTTTACTTGTTTTGGAGTAAACTGTCCGTCTCGCGGTGTCCCACTCGACTTGCGCGGCACCTTCTCCCTGGTCTCTTATCACAGATTGTTACAGGGTCTGTGTGAGACGTTGGGGACAATGTCTCCTTCAAGGCCGGTCTGAGGAGGACCTGGTTCCTTAGATGAGGCCTCTCGGAGCGGCGAGGGAGATGCATTGGGAATGTTTCCCCAACGCGCACCTCTTGTTTTCTGAGTTGACAGTGACGCGGTGTGCTGAGGTCGTGGTTTAGACTTTGAGGCTGAGGGGAAGTGATGGACGACATGTTCCTGAACCGGCTCTGCTATGACACTCGTGTGTGTGTGTGTGTGTGTGTGCGTGCGTGTGTGTGTGTGCGTGCATGTACGTGCGCGCGCACGCGTGTGTGTCTGTGTGCATGTGTGTGTCTGTGTGCATGTGTGTGCGTGCGTGTGTCTGTGTGCATGTGTGTGTCCGTGTGCATGTGTGTGCGTGCGTGTGCGTGCATGTACATGCGTGTGCGCGTGTGCATGTGTGTGCGTGCATGTGCGTGCGCACATGTGTGTGCGTGCGTGTGCGCGTGTGCATGTGTGTGTGTGTGCGTGTGCGTGCGTGCGTGTGCGTGCGTGTACGTGCGTGTGCATGTGTGTGCATGTGTGTGCATGTGTGTCTGTGTGCATGTGTGTGCGTGTGTCTGTGCGCATGCATGTGTGCGTGTGCGCGCATGCATGGGGAGGGGACACACACGTCACCCGCGCAGCCTTGTCACTGAGATGGGGTGGTGTCCTCGTCCTGCTAAGTATCCATTGGCATTAACACGCCCTCTCATTGGTTTTCTGCTCACAAAGGCGACGTACCCTCAGGAAAGAAGGGAACCCCCCCCCAGATTCTGTGTCCTTTTCCTTTTGTCAGAGGGGAAGTGGAGACCACCCCTTGCTCCGCACGGGGGCCCCAGCATTGGCAGCAGAGCAGGACAGGGGTGCAGCTGGCCGGTCACTTCCAGGTGAGGCTGTTGGTGTGAAGAAGGACGGGTGGAGGGACGGCCCTTGTTCACGCCCGCCCACCGGCTGCCACTGGACCCCGAGGAACCTCTCCCCCCTCCGTCCCCACGGGGCGCCGGTGCAGAAACTTGTCACAGCCTGCGGCTGGGTTCTGGTCTCCCGCCGGTTGGCCCAGGGAGGGCCCCTGGAGGAGGGCTCTGGTCTGGCTCGGGCCCCCAGTGTGGCCTCCTCACGTGGAACCTCCACCCGCTACAGAGAGCCTGTGATGGGGACTGCGCTCAGCGCGGTGCTCGGTCAGCCATCGTCACACGGCGTGCTGTCGGCCGTCCGGTGGACTGTTCACAGCACAATAACATCCTGGGGCGACTCTCCGAACACACAGGGTTTGAGATGAGATGCAACACTGAGCGGACCTGGGGGTCCCCTGGGGAGAGGGTCAGGAAAGGGGACCCGAGCCCACAGAGCAGCTCCGAGGCCATGCATGCTCCCCTCCTAGCACCAGCTGGACAGGCGGGCGCCCCGTATTTTGATAAGAGTGTCGGTGCCGTCACGGGAAACACGTAGGAGACTGGTCAGTCCCTCGCCCCAAGCTCATCACTTGATAGAAACAGATGCTCAGTGTCTGTGGCTTTGACAGACTTCCTCTTGATCCTGTGTGTCTTGCTAAAGTGAAGTTGTGACAACTGAGACACTGTACTGGCCTCTGTCCTCACCGCGCCTTGAGCCTGGGGGGCCGGGTGGCACCCCCGCCTGCCGTGACCTGCCATGCCCGCCACGCCCCTGCCACACCCGTGGAAGCAGAGCTCCACGTCCGCCGCTTTGGTGAATGTGCATGGTGGTCCTCAGTCCACGTGCGCCTGTGTCTCGAGTCTCCAGATTTGATAAAAGTGCCTAAAACCGGGTAAAACCTGACACACTGGCCGCTCTCTTAACTTTGTCGGGAGGCTTGGGAGCGGCGGCCTGCTCCTGTGTTTGCGGAGAGCCCGCCGGGGGGAGTGCAGCTTCAGACGGCAGGTGCGGAAACAGTGGCGCGTTTCTAAGCCCGCAGCCCCTGAGCGGGGTGGCGGTGTCACCGTGGCAGCCTCCCGTTGGGGAAGTGGAGCCAGTGGGTGAGCACAGGCCGGAGAAGGAGTCACGGGGCGCCCCACGGCGGGGGGGGGGGGGTCCGTGACCTTCTGACAGCCGAGCAAGTGGTCTGTCCTGTGGCAGGTCTTCCTGGATCTCGGCAGGGGGGTGTCCTTCCCCGGGGCTCACAGTGAACTCAGATGAGGGCCCCCAGCAGCGCAGCTGTGACTCTTCGGGAAATAGACGGTCCTCTCGCTTGAGCGGCAGAGCAGAGTGTGGAGGCGATCCGTTCCCTGATTCATTCCGATGTCAGCGCCCAGCGTGGGGGGTGCGGACGGGGGCTGCGGGGTGACCCACACAGGACTCTGTCCTCCCGACAGGGTCCCGTAGAGGAGGGGCGGGCAGGCGGCGTGACTGGCACGCACGGCCAGCCAACCGGGAAGCTCAGAGGAGCAGAGTCCGCCCCGGTCGGTTGGGGCAGGAGAGCGGAGGAGGGGACCCCACGGAGAGGCTGGCAGACAGCACCGCGGCCTGGGGTCACGTGCTGCGGCCTGAGGTCACGTGCTGCGGCCTGGGGTCACGTGCTGCGGCCTGAGGTCACGTGCCGCGGCCTGAGGTCACGTGCTGCGGGTGCAGGTCGGGCAGGACTCCCACCTCCTCCCTTCTCTCCCAGGGAACAACAATAGCCGTTGTTGCTGGTGCTTACCAGGCACTGTTCAGAGAGCTCGCCTGTGCCACCCGTTTAACCCTCACGGCGCCCCGCGGGGCCGAAGCGGACGCTGCTGTTTTCAAAGGAGGATGGGGAGACGCAGAGAGGTCAACCAGGCGGCGTCACCAGCGTCGGCGAGGCGGCCCCCCGGGGAGCCCACCACCGAGCCCCGCAGTCCCGCGGCCTCCGTAGCTCCTGACCCCGGCCGTGTGCTCTTCCGACGTTGGAGGGGCATTCACGCTGGGTCCTGAGGAAAGCTCTGGTCTGAATCCAGGCCGTGGAGAGGGTTTTCTAGGGACTGTGAGCAGCGGGAGCCACGTCGGGTCCTGGCAGAGCGCCATCTCCGGGGGACTGCGTGGCCGGGGTCCTGCAGGACGGCTCCTGGTCGGCTCCTCCCTCCAACCCCGTGGCCTCCCGTGGCCAGGCCGTCAGCCGCCTTGCCCCTTACCCAGGAGTCAGGGGGCGGTGTCGGGACCCAAGGATGCCGGCCCCTGCCTGCCAAGAGTCTCCGCTCTGTGTCACTCAGTCCCAGGTGTCGGGGGGCCCTGGCCTGATGGGGGGGGGGCTCCCGTATTTTCATAAGCGACATTTTGAGTCAGGAATCGAAGACAAGCGTTAACACTTGTCTTAATAAAGTAAGAAAGTAGCCAGGTCAGGGAGCCAGTTCTGGGGGTCCGAGATGCCCAGCCTGTGGGCTGCAGCAGTCCTGGAGGCCAGTGCTCCTCAAAGTGCCGTCCCTGGGCCTGTCTGCCGTTGAGAGTGGGCGTCCCAAAGCTGTTGTAACAGTTTGGTGTTCCTGTGACCCCCAAAGGCCCGGTCATAGACGTGGCCTGGTGACCAGGGTGTCGACGGCTTTGGTGTCTTAGCGCTGCGGGGGGACACGGGGGCTGACATCTCCCCACGCTGTGCCATTCGTGCCCCTCAGGAGGCCTGTACGTGGGCACCATTGTTGCCTTCGTTTCGGGAACGAGGTCACTGAATCCCGGAGACATCAAGGGACTTGCTCAGAGGTACAGACCCCCAGCCCCCCGGCAGCCGGGGCGAACTCTGGGGGCCCCTCCCGGGTGCCATTCAACTGACAGTGCGTTCTGTCATTTTCTGAGCCGGACCGCCAGCCTCCTGCGGTCCCTGCCCGGTCACAGCAGTGTGACCAGGGCTCAGTTCTGTGCCACGTGGACCTCGCCCCTGGCCGGCTGCAGCGTCCTCGCAACGTGGCATCGGGCTTCCTGTAGCTCGGGAGGGAATGCAAGGGGAGAGTCGCAGATGACCGAGCCCTTAGAGGTCACACTGTCCCTCCCATCGGGCTGCCCGGGTGAGAACCAGGTCACCAAGTCCAGCCCTCACTCGGGGCCGGCAGGACGCTCTTCCCTTCGAGGGGACCCGTGAGAAACGAACACCCTGCATCCTACAGGGCCATCTAGGCTGGCCGGCCTCCTCCCAACGCGCCTGCCGCAAACCCCCGGCGGAGGCGCATCGGAAGCCCAGGCCGAGGGGCCATGCGCGGGAGAGCCTTTCCGAGCAGAGCCCGCAGGAGGTGGCCCCGGGTCAACCCCCTCTGGCGGAGGGCTCCTCGCGGGCCCTGGCTGCCTGCGGCAGGCGTCTCAGACCACAGCGCGCTGCTGTTTATGTCACGTTTCCCAAAACGATGACAACTTCCCTGTCCTTTAAAAAAATAATCAAGGCCTGACCTGTGGTGGCGCAGTGGATAAAGCGTCGACCTGGAAATGCTGAGGTCACCGGTTCGAAACCCTGGGCTTGCCTGGTCAAGGCACATATGGGAGTTGATGCTTCCAGCTCCTCCCCCCCTTCTCTCTCTGTCTCTCTCCTCTGTCTCTCTCACTCCCTTTCTCTCTCCTCTCTAAAATGAATAAATAAAATTAAAAAAAATAATAATAATAATCACTCCTCTCAGGTCCTGGTGACCACGTGTCTCAGTCTGTCCCCTTCCCAGCCTCTCGCCATGGGGCTCTTCCCGACAGTGCCCACCGCACGCACCCAAATGCCCCGAGACTGTCACTGTTAGGGTCACTCAGCCTGGACACCGAGTCGGCCCGAGCAGACGCCAGGGGCCCGTGCTGTCTGGGAGGCGGTGGCTGGCGGGAGGGGGGGGCGTGCTGCAGGACACACCCCGGGGCCGTTTTTCCTTCTATACACGTTATATTCAGTTTGTAATTCTCTAATTAATATTTATACGATCAGGTTCTTACTGCTTAACACAGGTAACCTGCACTCCCTGTCACGAACTTGTACAAGCACTCAGGTCTATATTTCAGCTTCCGGCAGGAGGAAAATTTCAGTTCTAGCTGTTACTTGTCCCTCGAACCCAACTCCCTGGGCCCTTATGGGTGTAGGCTGGGGGGAGGGGGTTAACACGTTGAGAGTGTCAGGTTTTATTATGTTTTAATTGAGACATAATCCACACAGAACATTGTCCTAGTTTCAGCTATACAACACTATTGATTTGCCGTATGAATATATTGTGAGGTGATTACCAGGACTCAGGGCTCCCAGAGTGGTTAAGAAATGAAAAGGTTGTTTTCTTGTGATGAGCACTTTGAATAGAGTTTGAGATCGGGAAGGGTGACGCCCCCAGCTTTGTTCTTCTTTGTCCAGATTGCTTTGGCTATCCGGGGCCTTTTTAGTTCTGTGCGAATGTTAAGATGGTTCTATTCTGTGAGGAATATCATTGGAATTTTGATAAGGATGGCATTGAATCCGTGGGCGGCTTTCAGAGATGTGCAGATTTTTAACAATATCAATTTTTCCCAGCCATAAACACAGGTATCTTTTCTGTGACCTGTGTGTCCCTTTCCCGGGGAAGGGGGCGCTTCCGGTAAAGACGTGTCTCTGCTTCTGGGGGGGGATGGTTCTTTCTGAGTCAGTTGGGGTGTGACTCAGCCAGAGAGGTTGGCCGGAGCACCTGGGGGACTTGACGTCCAGTCCTGGCTGAAGATCATTCATTCATTCATTCATTCATTCCTCCGTTCAACTGTTTGTCCACTCAGTAAGGCCCGCCGTGAATGGTGTGAATAAAGAGGTGGCCCCAGCTCTGGCCGGGGGCCGCTCTGGGATTTGGGTTGACCCGAGTGGGCACCATCGTTCCCTGTTACAAAACTTTCCCCTTGGGAGGCCTTGGCGAGTGCATCTTGGTGCCCGTCACGTGGTCCAAGCAAGTTGCTTTGGGAAAAGCCAGGCCGGCCCAGGTCGGCACCCAGCACGGCTCTGTCCTCAGCGCCTGCTGCCGTGCGTGGCCCCTCGCCTGGACGCGGTCAGAAACAGCTGTGCTGCGACCTCCCTGCGGGGTCCTGTGTCCGTTGTTCCCCTGCACGCGGTCTGTCAAAAAATACATTGATCGTAAGAGATGTGAGATATTTCACTTCTGTAAAAAAATGCTTCGGTTAAAAACAAAAAAAATTGCCCTGACTGGATAGCTTGGTTTTCAGAGCATCGTCCTGAAGTACAGAGGTTGCCGGTTTGATTCCCGATCAGGGCACTTACAGGAACAGATCGATGTTCCTGTCTCTCTCTCTTCCTGTCTTCCTCTCTCGATAAAATCATTTAAAAAAAATCAAAGAAAGAAAGTGAAGTCACGCTTAATTTTTACTCGTCCTACTTCGATCATCTGCTAGCACTGCAGGGCAAGCTGTGAGGGGAAGTCCTATGTAGCTGCTTGTTTCCGTGCTGACATTTCTGTCATATTTTCCGCCCCAGTGTGGGTGTTCAGAAATGAAATGATCCGATTTGACTGGTGTAGAACCCTTTTACATTGCATTTATTTCATTAGCTATGATTTTTTTTTTTAAACTGACAGTTAACTAGACAGTTCACCTGGGTGCTGGCGTCAGGGGCACGAGTCCTCTGTCCCGGGCCTGAGGGTGACCCGCGAGGACAGCTCTCAGAACGAACGGGAGACTCTGATCAGGGCTGTCTCGGGACCATGGGCACAGGGCCTTGGACACGCCCCGAGAAGGGGCAGTGAGAGCCCCACTGGCCGGGCGGGGCTAAGAGAAGTCAGGTTTATTTTTACGAAAGGCCTTCTCAGAAAGCGGTTCTGCCGAAGCCGATTCTTAAATAGAACGCGCCTTGCAGACAACGCCCGGAGCTGCCAGGCGGAGGGGCTGGAAATATCGCAGGGAGATTAGCTCACGGAAATAGATACCTCGAGGCTCATTCGATGGGGATTTCTCCCCCCCCCCCCACCATGAACAAAAAGAGTGAAGAGGTGTGGACAGGCACTAGACACTTTTCAGAAGAGTTAACGGGAAAGTTGAGAGAGGAGGTGAGGCCGGTCCGGGGGCCGCCCCCTGGTGGCAGTTCCGGGATGCACGGTCCGTGAGAACCGGCCGCGGGCGCAGCACCCACAGGGAAGAATGAGATCCCGTGGGCCCTGGGGTGCGTGTGGCCCCCTGGTCATCAGGATGTCGTGCGTGCTTTGCTGGGTGCGTCCTGACCTCGCCTAGGCAATCCTGTCAGCGCCGATGGAACAGGCCAGGTCAGCGACCGCATGGACCTGAGCTGCCCGCCCGCACGCACCGGATTCTCTCTCTCTCTCTGATCATTGGGCAGCATTTAAAAATAATAATAATAATAATAATAATAGTAATAGTAACAGTAAACTGGATCGCTTTGATTGAACAAGTGACACAGGCGCTCTGTGAACTCTGTTAACGAGGCGCAGGCCCAGGGCAAGCCCGAGGCCAGATCCGCCGCGGGTCCGACGGTCAGCGGGCATCCCGGGCCAGCGAGGGCAGCTCCAGAGAAAACACTGAGCTGTGACCTAGACCCAGTTAGGACTGACGTCGTCCCTGACCGACAGAGACGTGGGCGCGTAGCCACCGTGGCTGGGACTGCGGTCCCCGTGCAGAGAGCGCCCGCTGGGGAGGGTGCCCCGTCCCGGGCGGGGCCAGGCGTCCGGCTGGTCCCCGCTGACGAAGCGTCTCCCTCAGGCCCTCCCGCAGGCCCGTGAAGATGACTCTCTGCTCCGGGCGACAGAGAAGGTGTAGAGGCCTGTAACTGCAGACCGAGGTCTGGGGATCTGCCGTGGTCGAAACACACGGGCTGAGGAGACTGTGACACACGTTGACGCTTTGGAAACTGTCCCCACACTCAAGAGTCAGGGCTTTTCCATCAGGGCCAGAAGCCCCCGGTGCCTCTGTGTCCCCCCCACCTCTCCCTCTGTCTGTGCCTGGGCAGCTGTGGGTCAGCCGTCTGTCACTGTAGGCGGGCTTGCTGCTTCTAGAATCTTCTATGAGCGAGTGGCATTGTGTCGTGCACACCACACTCCTTTCCTGTTGAGTTTTCTTACTCAGCACGATAGTTTTGATACGCACGGATATCCTGGTGCTCTGTATATGATTGTGACCGGAGTGTTTCACTTACTCGTTCACTGATAACGACCTGCCTCGTCTGTCCTCCCGTTGGGGGAGCTGTGGGTTCCTCCCGCGGTTTCTGTGTTAGAGATGAAGCTCCTGTGAGCATTCGTGTGTCGTTTTTGTCTGGAGATGTAACCCCTCTGTCCTAGGTGAACACTGAGGCGCGCTTGCTGAGCCACATGGTAGGCGTGTGTGTGAGTGTGTGAGTGTGTGTGTGAGTGAGTGTGTGTGTGAGTGTGTGTGTGTGTGAGTGTGTGTGAGTGTGTGTGTAGAGAGTGGGAGCACTCCCCCCGGGTAGAGGGGCCTCACAGCAGGGGTGCCTCGTACCTGCGAGCCATTGTGCACCCAGTCCTGGTGACCCTGGGGTCCCCATGGTTCCCCTGGGGTTCAGGTCTTCTTTGCTCTCGACCTGGAAAGGGTGCAGACACTTGGCCTGGAGCTGCCCCAGGGCCCTGGCGGGGGTGGAGGGTGGGGGTCAGCCGCATCACCCTTTCCTAGGGTTCAGTGATTCTTTTTAAATGATTATCATTTATTTTTAAATAGACCTCACCCTAAAAATGGGAAAAGATCACTTTGGAATAGGTTACTTTTCAGGGGTTTTTCCTATATTTAAGATTAGCAGCCACTGATTTGAAGATTCCATTAATTTCATTCAATCAATTAGTTTTTTGTTTTGTTGGTTTTTTTTTCAGAAACATGGCAAAAAAAAATTCAAAATTCATGAAAGTTGAGGACCTCGTGCAGGGACTCCGTGTGCTTATTACGGAGATTTTAAATTTTTACCTTTCTGGGGGCTTGATTATTTTATGGGCGAGTCCCACATGCTGACCTCACATGTATACTCCCCCCCCCATAAGTGCCACTCACTGACGAGGCTGGCACAGCTAAGCGGTCCCACCTGTTTGGGGGTGGCGCAGGGGTTAGAGTTCACTGGGGACTCTGAGGTCCCAGGTTCAACGCCCCAAAGCCACAGACAGGCTCGAGTGCAGGCTTGTCAGCTTGAGCATGGGCTCATCACGGTTCCCAAGGTCGCTGGCTTGAGCCCAGAGTTCACTGGCTTGAAGCTGGCTGGAGCAAGGAGTCACTGGCTCCACTGGGGACCCCACCATCCCCGTCAAGTCACATAAAAGAAACAATCAATGAACAACTAAAATGAAGCGACTATGAGTTGATACTTCTCTCTCTCACTCTCTCTCACGCTCTCAAAATCAGTTTAACAAGGAAAGAAAGAGTACCATTCCACAAAAACCCCACAGCTTACTCATTCCTTACAAGCACTGAATTTCTTGTTTATAATTAAACTTTCCAGATCACCTTCCAGGTAACCTGGCACGTTTGCAGAAGAGATTCTTAAACTGAGACTGCTGGTCGGAACACTGGTCAGACCGAGAGCTCAGCCTCCCTCCCCTCTTCCTAGCGAATCTTCCTGTCGGTTCCTGTCACCGCGGGTGTCTCCTGGTTTCCTTCCTGTCCCTCCCTGTCCCCTGTCCCCTCTGTCTCAGCCCCAGTCCTGTCGTCTCTGTGTCCCTCAGCAGTCACGGTGGGGAGGGTGCTGTGTGCCCACCCCCCCGTGTATCCGCCCCGAGGCCGTGCTTCTCGGGGACCCTGCCTTCTAGCCGGACGGAGGGGCAGGTCACGACCCCGACGGGGCAGCCTGGTCATGTCCGGGCAGAGACCAGCCCGGAGCGGCGGGCACCTGCCCCTGGGGACAGTCTGCAGGAGGACGCAGACGTGTGACTTGGTGTTTCCTGCTCTCCTTCTAATCAGCCAGAGCTTCGGAAGCAGGCAGGAGACGGAGGTTGTGAAAGACACGGGAGAGACAGCAGGACTCCCCGAGCTGTGTGCTTACGTCTGCGTTTTATTTTTATTTTTTTAATTTGTATTGATTGCACGGGGGTGGGGGAGGAGGGACGTTAAGACAAGATCTAGGGAGGCCGAGCACGATCGTTCCCCACGGAGAGGAGACCCGTTCTTCCCCAGCTGGCTACCTGAGTCGTGGCATCTCAGGTTTCAGGTAATCTCGGCTGAGGCGGGCCCTGGCCATCCGCTGGCCTGGCTTGGCCTGGCCTGGCCTGGCCGGCCGGCTGTTTTGCTTGTCACTTCTGAAACCAAGTGCCTCAACCATTAGCCGTCCGATTTCAAAGTAGACCCAAGAGCTGGGCCCACGGCACTGGGTCTCCTCTGGTGACTGAGAGCACGCGTGACAGGCTCGGTGACCGGCCCGGTCTAGCGTGTCCCCGCGATCGTGTCTGACACTGGATGGCGTTTGCTCAAGGACACGCACCCCTCTCGCCCAGGTGCCGCCTCTCCGGTTCAACGTGGCCATGTGACCAGCCTGTTACCGCGGCTCACGCGGACAGTTCAGCCCCCAGCACCGTCTTGTGGCCGCCCCATCTGTCGTCCTGCTCGGCTGGTTCTCTCTGTCCCACCTGTTTCCCCAGGGCCTGGCGTGGGGCCTGTGTCCGGGAGGGTTAATGGAACGAGAAGCAGCGAGCCCGGCAGGGGAAGGGCGGGGGCAGGGAGGGCTCTTGGCCAGGACGGCTGTCTACGTGCCGCCTTTGTCTTTGTGCTGGTGACGAGCTGGGCAGAAAGGGGAACGCCGGTCTCCGTGGCTCCCACCACGAAAGTGGGACAAGTGCCTGGTCCGCACGGAGGCCTCGTTTTCCGAGCACTGGCACATAACGAATGCCTCGCACTGATTGTTCTGCTGCCCACGGGCAGTCTGAGGCTTGCTGGACATGTTCACTTCTGTCCACCCCCTCCCCAAAGAAGACACCCACCAGGAAGGGGCTCCTGGTGGCTCACTGGGCTCAAATGTAAAAAGCAGAGCCTAGGAGACATTCCCCAACAGGGACCTCTCAGAAACACCCACTTCTGGGGTTGGAGGCAGCCGGCACTGAACTCCTGGCCTGCTCTGTGTCCCTGTCATCAGAGCCAGCCCTTATAAAGGAGTGCCTGGAATCCTATTTCAGCCAATAGGACGGAGGCTCTCCCCAGCCAATCAGAGCTGTGCTGCTGCATCCTCATTAACATCTTCCTGGTCCCATCGGGGGAGCAGCTGCATGCTGACCCAAGAGGACGGCGTTTATTGGGCCAGTCCCCCTGGGAGGAGTTGGAGTCCTCATTGGCGTGAGGACCGACCGATCAGTGACCAGGAGCAGGGGCTGCTGTCTGTATCAGTCATCTATCTATCTCCCCTCTGGGTTAGAAAGCGCGTCTTCCCTCCCCACAGAAGACTGCAGGCTGCATGTCCCTGGCTGGACGGAAGAGGAAGACACCTGGCTGGCCTAGCACTGTCCAGCCAGAGACGGCCACTTTGCCTGCGGGTCACCTCACAGCTGTGCCGTATCACAGTTGCGCTTATGTGCGCTGAATAAAGTTCTCTTCCTCGCCGCACCCCAAATCAGAAATGCCTGTCGCCGTTGAACTGGTGCCACGAGCCAGCAGCTGAAACTTCTAAATGGCACAGGTGGTTAGCGCACTCACTGTGTGTGGAGGATGGTATCACTGGTAGCAGCCGGGGGCGGGGAGTAGAAGGACCCCAAGTTCCGGGCCACACTGGAGAGATGGGAGCCTGGGTCTAGTGTTCCCTGGACGTCTGCAGGCAGGGGCCGCATGGCTGGACCTGCATGGCTCTCCTGTGTCCGGCCGCATGGCCAGCTCTCCTGCGTCCGGGGAGGACCGGAGGAAGGCACAGAGGTGCGCGGAGCACAGCCCGTCTCTCGTGTTGTATTTGTGGCGTTCTTCATTCGATGACGTGGCCACGACTCCTCCGTGCTACATGTGATTAGCCCCTCTATTTCTCCCAGCCTGTCGTTTGTCTCCTGGTTCTTTTAACTGCTTTTAGAAAAGGAGAAGCTTTCATTGTGAGGAAGCCCGATACTTTTTGCACTTTCTGCTTCAGACATGCTGTGGGGGTCACGTCTAAACACTCGCCGAACCCCAGGCTATGAAGATTTTTCTCCTATTTTTCCTTGGCCATGTAGCTCTCGGATTAACTTTAAGTTAACTTTTTATCCACAGTGTGAGATTTAGATCAAAGTTCGTCTTCTCCTCCTCCTCCTCCTCCTCCTCCTCTTCGTTCTTTTTTCTTTGGGGTCAAGTGTCCAGATGTTCCAGCACCCTGGTCAGAAAGACCGCCGTTTGTCTGCTCAACTGCCTTTGCATCCTTGCCAGACATCAGCTGACCGGCTCTGGCTGGGCCGCACGGTTGGTTACGGCATCATCCTACCGTGGAGAGGCTGTGGCTCTGGTCCCCAGTCAGGCCACGTAGACAGGAGCAGATCAATGTGTCTGTCTCTTTCTCTCTCTCCCTTCTCTCTCTCTCTCAAATCAATAAGCAAGGGAAATAAAAATCGGCCATATCTGTGTAGATCTATTTCTCGTTTCTCTATTTTGCTTAATTGATTTATATCTGTTCCCTCACCAATACAATAAAATGTTGTAGTTTTATGGTCTTGAAGTTGTTGAATGTGTATATATACATATGTATATACATATATATATATATATGTATATATATGTATATACATATATATATATGTATATATACACACACACACACCGATTTGTGCAAAGCCTTCGCTTCTTATAGTTTTAATGTCTGGTGTCTGTGGTGATGCTTTGTTTTTCACTCTTCCTGTTACTAATTGATGTCTTCCTCTTTTCTGTCCATTTTGCTGTTTAGTTTTTACATTTTATTGATGTTTACAAAGAATTGTTTGTTGTCATTTTTTTTTCTATTGCTTTTTCCCCCTTCTGCTCACCTTTTATTATTTCCTGCCGTTTGGATCATTTGAGTCTTTACTTTTTTCCAAATTGGATTAGATCTCGACCTGACTGACGTCAGGCATTTCTAACGTAAGCCTGCGCTGTGATACAGTTACCTTGCACACGTCTTGATTCTCATCCCCTCCATTTCTAACCTAAGCCTGCGCTGTGATACAGTTACCTTGCACACGTCTTGATTCTCATCCCCTCCATTTCTAACCTAAGCCTGCGCTGTGATACAGTTACCTTGCACACGTCTTGATTCTCATCCCCTCCATTTCTAACCTAAGCCTGCGCTGTGATACAGTTACCTTGCACACGTCTTGATTCTCATCCCCACCATTTCCATGTTTCCCCTGTACGTTCTAGTCCTGCCAGCTTCCATTTTTTTTTACCCCATGGGTTACTTAGATTTTAGAAGCTTGTCATTTAATTTTCGAGTGATGTCCATTTTATGGGGATTTTTTTTTTTTCTGTTATAGAGTTCTAGTCTAACTCCAGGATGGTTAGAGACGGTACTTTTCTATGCCTTCAACTCCTGTTCCATTTGGTAAAGTGTGTTTGATGAGCCAGGGGCTGTTCTGTCTCGGCGAAGGCTCTGTGCGCCCTGGGACGCCCTGTGTCTCTCCGGCGACACCTTCGCGCTGGTGGCCATGGCGCCTGCTCCGTCCCCCTGCACCCTTGCTGCTGGTGCGTGAGTGACATGGATTACCCAGAGAGGAGTGTCATCTTAGATTTTTTTTTGTGTGTATTTTTATGAAGCTGGAAACGGGGAGAGACAGTCAGACAGACTCCCGCATGCGCCCGAACGGGATCCACCCGGCACGCCCACCAGGGGCAACGCTCTGCCCACCAGGGGGCGATGCTCTGCCCCTCCTGGGTGTCGCTCTGCTGCGACCAGAGCCACTCTAGCGCCTGGGGCAGAGGCCAAGAAGCCATCCCCAGCGCCCGGGCCATCTTTGCTCCGATGGAGCTTTGGCTGTGGGAGGGGAAGAGAGAGACAGAGAGGAAGGGGGGGGGTGGAGAAGCAAATGGGCGCTTCTCCTATGTGCCCTGGCCGGGAATCGAACCCGGGTCCCCCGCACACCAGGCCGACGCTCTACCGCTGAGCCAACCGGCCAGGGCCTCATCTTAGATTTTTAACGGTACGTTTGTCTGTTTCTCTGGCCCGTGTTGTCAGTTTCTGCTGCAGGTGTTTCAGAGTGGGACGCATTGATGCGTAGGCGTTTGTCTTCTTGGTCAGTTGACCCTTATGTTATCAGGAAACGTCACTCGTTGCCCCTGGGAGTTTTCTTGGATTCCTCTGACATCGAGACAGCCACTTGGCCTTTCTTTTAGTTACCAGTGGATGGTATATTCCTCCCCCCCCAATATCTTACTTTTAAACACCTATTTTATTAGCTTTAAAGTGAATTTCTTGAAGGCAGCATGTAAGCGAATAATCTTTTAATTGAAGCGTTTAGACCACTTCCATTCAATCATTGCATCAAAACCCTTTACACGAGTGAAGGATACACGCGTAGCTTTTTATTGATATTTTTGGATTTAGGCCAACGATTTAATATTTTTTTGTAGGCGGTCTTCCATCCTGCTTTACTTTTTTGGTTTTTTCTTTTTTTGAGATATCGGAAACATTTTAATATCCTCTTTTAATTATTCTCTTGTTGTGGGTTTTAGTATATATTTTGTTTATCTTTATGGTTTTGTCTAGGGATTAAACTATGCAGACTTTTCACAGTTTCCTTAAACTCAATCCTTGATCAGTTCACGAGGAATATGACTTACTATCCCATAGGCACTCCCCACCACCCCCAGTGACGAGTTACATCTATTTTTTTTAAAAGAACTCAAGAAGACAAGCGTAATGTGTTGTGTTTGCCTGGCCTCCTCCTGTCACTCCGATGCTCCAGGTGTCCTCCCCACGGGATCTCCGCCCTGCCTGGAGAAATCACTTTCGGAAAATTCTTCAGGCTAGTTCCACCGGCAGTGAATTTTCCGTGTCTGCCTTTGTTTGAGATTGTCATTGTCTCACCTTCCTACGAGAGGATACATTCACTGCAGACAGAGATCTGGGCTTGTGTCTCTTTCCTGTAGCTCCTTTAAAAGTATTTTTTCCTCTTCCTTCTAGCTGCGACGGCTTCCGTAGTCATTCAAATCGTGCGCAGGGAAGAGATGCGGGTTTCTCTTGTTGCTCTGAGTGCATCTCCCCTGGTCCTCAGTTGTCAGTGCCTCTGGTGGCCCGTCTGGGACCTGGGTGACGGTCTGGCTCACTGTTCAGTTCTCAAAGCCCACGGTGTCCGCCAGGGGTCCGAGCCACAGGTATGCAGTTGTAAGACGCTTGGGAGCCGGGGAGGGAGTCAGCAATGGAACACAAGGGGTTTTTAGGGCAGTGACTCTACCCCGTACAATTCCACCTTGGTGCGGGCATGTCGTTATACGTTTGTCTAAACCCACAGACTGGGCTCCACCGGGAGGGAGACTTAAGGCTGCCTGTGTGACTTCTGGCTGATACTGAAGTTAACGTCGGTGTGTCCGTTGTAACAAATGTACCCTCTGTTGTGGGATGTTCACAGCAGGAGCAACGTGGGAAACCCAGTGACCTCCTGCTGAGTTTTGCTGTGAATCTGAAACTCCTCTAAAAAATAAAGTCTATTAAACACACACACACACACACACACGTACAAACACACACAGACACACAAGTGCCAAAGGATCTCATTAAACAATTGTAGGGCCTGGTAAATAGAGCCGAACATTCCAGGTCGTTTATTGAAAGACAGAAAGATAACGAGGTGCCCGGGGAAAGCACACTATGCGCTTTTGGAAGCTCCTGCCAGGCACACCACGTGGCCGTGTCCTTTTGTGTAGGTAGCACACAGCGGACTTTCTTCCGTCCAGTTTCGTGGGCTGTCTTTCTTATTAGAATCACCTGGGTTTGAGGCGCTCACTTGAAAGGCATTAAAAAGTCACGGTTTAATTGAATGTTTAGGCTGGGCGTACAGTACCTTTCACAGAAATGAGCTGTGTGGTCTCTCCATAAATCATGGGGTTTTTCATAGGCTAAGCCCCACGCCTGTTAGCCTCCCGGGACTGAGCTGGGCTGGGCTGGGCTGGTACACAGGGTGGGGCCTGCCGGTGGTAATCTGAGAGTGACAACAGCTGGGCCAGTCCTCACATGGCCACAAGTGTCCCTCCGAGCGCAGCCAAGCCGTCCCCCGCAGGCCGCCTGGTGCGTGGGCGCAGGGGCCGGGCGGAGGGAGGCGAGGAAGAGTCAGCGCGCGCCCGCCCACAGCCTGTGCGCGCCTCGGCTGTTTCTGTCACGGCCAGTGACCGCCAGACCCAGGTCACCGAGACACACAGGCCTCCGTGTGTCGAGGGTCTTCCTCCCACCCCCGTTGCCTGGGTTATAGTTGTCATTTTCCTTCGTCCCTTTTGTTGATCTTGCCTTCGGATGCACGGCACAGGGAGGAGGCTGGTGGGTGGCTCCCTGGCTTTGGCGTCCGGAGTCACGGACCGGTCTAAATATAGCGCGGCTGTCTCTGGTGTGCCTGGAACCAGGGGACGCCAGTGGCCATAAATGGGAGGGACGCTGTTCTCCGTGTGCTGACGGTGCCTCCCTCGGGCCTGGTTCTCATTCAGTTCATCGCCGGATCACACTGACCCCGCTGGGTGTGCGTGGGCGGGTGTGTGTGGGTTAGAGTTTCTGTGAATGTGGAGCTTCTAAATTTATACACCACTTGCTACGGGAATTGAAGGGCTCATGCCTGCGGCCGGCACACCAGGCTGGCCGCTGTGTGTGAGGACAGAGGGAGGCCCGTCCTGTCGGCACCCCAGGGTCCCTGCTTCTGACTGCGTGTGTCCCTCCTGCGTCTCACACAGGGACAGGACGGAGGTCAGCGAATAACGTGAACTGTTGACCGGCGCGTCCCCTCTCGCTCCCCGCGTCCTCAGAGGAGGTGGGCTCGCACGGGCTGGGAGTCCCATGGGCATTCTGAGCGCCCAGCCGGAAGGGCGGTCATCTGTCTGCTCATCTGCGGTCCTTTACTGACGGTGTCCTGTGTGTCCCTGTGCTCTGCGTGCCCACAGGGCGGCATCACACGAGCTCCGGTGGCAGCCCTGCCCGGCAGCGTCCTTCTGTCCACTGACAGGACAAAACTGCAGGGCAGCAGGGGTGTGACCCCTGATCTGTATAACAGTCCATCCGTCCATCTGTCCATCCCTCATCTGTCCATCCATCCCTCCATCCACCTATCTATCCATTGTCCATCCCTTCATTCATCCATTGTCCATCCATCCATCCCTCCATCCACCTATCTATCCATTGTCCATCCCTTCATTCATCCATTGTCCATCCATCCACCCCTTCATCTACCTATCCATTGTCCATCCCTTCATCCATTGTCCATCCGTCCATCCCTTCATCCCCCCATCTATCCATCCATCCCTCCATCCATCTATCCATCTACTGCCTGTTCATCTGTCTATCCCTTTATTCATCCATTGTCCATCCATCCATCCACTTGTCCACCCAGCCATCCGTCCACCCATCCATCATCTGTCCGTTCTGTCCTTTGTTATTAATTACATACACAAAGGTAACTGAGGTGAGTCAGGGCCACAGAATGTTTTCTTTGTTTAATTAAGAGCCAGGGATGTATGGGGGAGGGGGAGGGGAAGGCCACATAACAGTTAATAATATTGTGATTTTATCCAGAGAAAAGAAATTTAAGAACTTGTCACCTGCACACATGCACACATGTGTTCACACACACCCCCCTCAGAGTAGGCAGCATGTGTTCTTGAAGCCCCCCTTCCGTGCCTCCAGCCTTCCCGTCTCCGTACTCCTGACCTGTTTCTAACACCAGGAAACTGACCCCCCACACTGTCAACACATGTACTTTAGAATTTCAGACATTTATGTTAGAACCTTATACTTTCAGTAGATAGAAAACTTTTATTAACATAAACATGCTATTTCCCTAATTTGTTCAGTGACAACTTTATTGAGATATAATTTATATGCTCTACAAGTCACCCTTTTCTTTCTGTAGATTTTTAAGGGATAAGAAGTCCCTGCGTGATTTCAGGCCAGAAGCGGGTGATCATCATCAGCTCAGTGACAGGGTCACTTGCCTCCCCAGGGTTCTGAGGGGGGTGGAGGTGGGACAGCCACTCCGTTTGGGGTTCAGCGGAGCAATCTCTTGGGAAATCAGGGGTGGAATGGCCAGGGAGGGGCCTCGTGGGACTGCTGGCCAGGCAGGTACCACTTGTGCCTAAATGCTACCTCTCTGCTGACCATGAACCTGGCCAGCTTGCACGGTCGGGCTGCCGATTTCAGATGTGGCCGCGGCCTCACGCTGCCTTTGCTGAGGTTGGTGCTGGGGCTACGGCCAGGACGGAGCCCTCAGCACCTCAACATGGTCAGCACTTCCAGACAGGTGTCCGCGACTTTGGTGCTGCCCAGCCACACCCCTCCGCGGTGCCCTCTGCGCCACTTGACACCCCCGATACGCCCACTCTTCCTCCTTGCTCACGAGTCCCCCGGGGTGTCCTCTCCCCTGTAGGCTGAAGGCCAGCCAGCTCCTGGGGCTGAGGACCCCTCTTCGGTGACCCCAGGCACCTCAGGGGCCGGTCCACACCAGCCTCAGCTTCACAGAAAGCACTGGGGAGCGGAGGGGTTGGGGGCACAGGGCACCTCCTCTCCGCTGGGTCCCCTTTCCCAGGAGGAGCAGAGCAGGACCGGCGAGCACTGCCCCCTTCCCCTGCCCAGCGACAGTGGCCTGGAACGCATCCAGGCAGGAGCGTCTCATCACGGGTTCAGACGGTCCATGCACAGGCGCTGCCCTCCAGCCCAGGTCGGTGTGCGCCCCTCCGGACTTCCTGGACCCCCCGCCCTGTTGGGACCGCGTCGCCAGCATCCCGCGGTCGTGTCTGCTGGTGTCTTCCGACCACGCGCCGCCCCGGTTTGTGAAGTCACTTTTGTTTGTGGGCACCGAGGGGCGTCTCCGAGGAAAACGGGCGGACGGACGGATGGGTGGACGGGCTCGCTGCCGCAGCAGAGGGACGAAGGGGAGCGTCAGGCCTTCTTGAGGGAAACCGGGAAACCCCCAGAGCCCTGGCGGGGCGGTGAGAGGAGCCAGCGGAGGCACCGGGGACCACGTGCGGCCACAGCACCCACGCAGCCGCCAGCACCCTCGCTCCGGAACAAGCGCGGGGAGCGGCCTGTGTGTTTCCCCCGTGAGCTGACCGCGGGGCTGTCCAGGCTGCGGGGTGACCGCTCTTCCCTTCACCCGGGCCCCCAGCTGCTGGAGGGCGTGGTGGCTGGCCATGGGGCCTCTCCTCTCTGCCCGTGGGGCTGTGTGCCCATAAGGCGTCCTGTAGGGACACTAATGTTTGAATGTCACGTGTCGTGAAATACTAGTCTTCTACATGAAATACCCGTCAGTGACTTCTGACGGGTCAGCCCATCGGGTCACCAGGAGTAGGGCTCTGCGGGCCATCGGGGGCTGGGAGGGGTCAGCATTTAGGTCGACACCGAGGCCGCCTGTCCACACCTCTCCGCTAATGAGCTCCCCTAACACCACTAGAAACAGAATGAATTGAACCAAAAATTAGGAAGATGTCAGGACCAGACATCCACGCAGATTTTTCTTCAAGTGTGGCATTTTTTGCCCAACATTTTTTTTAATTATTCATTGCTTGATTTTAGAGAGACAGAGTTCGGCAGGGGGTGGGGTAGAGAGAGAAGCATTCATTTGTTGTTCCCCTTAGCCATGCACTGCTTCCCGTAGGTGCCCTGACCGGGGGTCGAACCCGCAACCTTGTCATTTCGGAGCGATGCTCCACACCAACTGAACTAACCCTCTTTTTACAGCTGTAGAAGCCGTCCTTGGCCTGCTGGTTCCAGGTGAACAGAAGCAGGGTCTGCAGCTGGTGCAGCCAGAGGCCCCCAGCCGGTGCATTGCCTCACTCCTGGGCTCACATTTAAGCAGTTAAAGTCTTACAGCGAGCAGGCTGGGGTTCCTGCCCAGATGGGACCTGTAGTAAAGAGCGCCCCCCCGGGCCCCGCCACTGCCACTCACTGTCTACTCTGCATCACCACGATGCACGTTACACATTCAGGAATCGGAATCGGCCAGGGAGTCTGCATTTCTCAGACGCTCCCCCCCCATGTGGGTCTTCCGTGAACCCAAGCTTGTGAACCCCGTGCACAGACTTCTCACCCTAACACGAACAAATCTGACGGGTCAGCCCATCGGGTCACCAGGAATAGGGCTCTGCGGGCCATCGAGGGTTGGGGGGGTCAGCATTTAGGTCGACACCGAGACCACCTGTCCACACCTCTTTGCTAATAAGCTCCCCTAACACCACTAGAAACAGAATTTTTTTTTTTTTGTATTTTTCTGAAGCTGGAAACGGGGAGAGACAGTCAGACAGACTCCCGCATGCGCCCGACCGGGATCCACCCAGCACACCCACCAGGGGCGACGCCCTGCCCACCAGGGGGCGATGCTCTGCCCCTCCGGGGCGTCGCTCTGCCGCCACCAGAGCCACTCTAGCGCCTGGGGCAGAGGCCAAGGAGCCATCCCCAGCGCCCAGGTCATCTTCGCTCCAATGGAGCCTTGGCTGCGGGAGGGGGAGAGACAGAGAGGAAGGAAGGGGGGGTGGAGAAGCAAATGGGTGCCTCTCCCATGTGCCCTGGCCAGGAATCGAACCCGGATCCCCCCGCACGCCAGGCCGATGCTCTACCGCTGAGCCAACCAGCCAGGGCGAAACAGAATGAATTGAACCAAAAATTAGGAAGATGTCAGGACCAGACATCCACGCAGACTTTTCTTCAAGTGTGGCATTCTTGGGCATTGTTGTTGTTGTTGTTGTTGTTTTGTATCATAGGCTGAACAGTAACATGCATCCTGGGCACCGAGTCCATCCTGAGTCAGCGGCCGTCGGGTCAGTCTTGACGAGCCAGGGCTCGGGAGCACTCGGATGTCCGTAGCTGTACCCCTTGTTTGTGGGGTTGCTCTTGCCCCTCCTGGTACCCTGCTTTCTCCAGATAGGTGTCTCCCAACAGGACTTTGACAGCGGTTGTGAACTCTGTGTCATCCTCCCAGGACGCTGTGTGTGTCTGCATCGCTTCGGCGGAGGCCGCACAAACCGTGGTCTCTGTTAAGAATGGGCCACGTGCAAGCAAGCCCCCCACCCCTGTCTTCTGCCCACGGCCTGGCGCGACCCCCCCTCGCTCCTCTCCACGCGTCCCCTCCCCCCCCAGCGGTGCCTGGCGCTCCTCCCCACGCGTCCCCCCCCCAGCCGGGCCCACTCCTCCCCACGCGTCCCCCCCCCAGCCGGGCCCGCTCCTCCCCATGCGCCCCCTCCCCCCCCCCAGCGGTGCCTGGCGCGTAGTAGGCACGTGGTGAGCCGGGGAATGAATGAGCCCATTGAGGACTGCAGCCCTGCCAGCAAGAATGTGCGTCCTTGGAGGGAGGCTGGTGCTGCAGCCTCGTTTGAACGGAACCACCGCTCTCCGCCGCTGGCGCGGAGCTGCGCGCTCGCCAGGGTTGTATAAAAGAAACCTTTCTGAGGCCCGTGTTTTCTCTCCCCCCCCCCCCCCCGCTTCTGAAAGGGGTGCATTTTCTTGCCCTCCGAGCGAGCGAGCTGCCGGCACTCAGACGGGCACCCCCAGCCTGCCGTGGCCGCGGCTTTGCTTGGCAGAGAGCGCGTCTGAGACCACACAGGTGCCTCACAGCCCACGTCTGTTTCCGAGGGCGCGTGGACGGACTTCAGATGGCCGGGGCGCACACTGGAGGCTGTTTGGTTTCTCTCTGTTTTCCTAGTGTGCTGACTTGATTAAGTCCAGACGGAAGGGGGCGAAGCCACACAAAGGGGGCTTCTGACAAGCCCCAGTGTCCTGGTGGGCACAGCTGTCCGCCCGCCTGGGGTGTCTTTGGTGCGAGTTCCTGCCACAATGCAGTCGGGGCAACAGAGCCTACCTTGTTTCCAGACCAAAGAGTCTTTGATGGGAGGATTGGCGTCGCTGTGAGCATCGATTTTTTTCTCACGGAGACCTGGAATGGACAAGTGGACGGTGTCTGCAGAGAGCCTGCCGGGAACACACCCCCTTCCCTCGGACTAGTGGACGGTGTCTGCAGGGAGACTGCCGGGAGCACACCCCCTTCCCTCGGACTAGTGGACGGTGTCTGCAGAGAGCCTGCCGGGAACACACCCCCTTCCCTCGGACTAGTGGACGGTGTCTGCAGAGAGCCTGCCGGGAGCACACCCCCTTCCCTCGGACTAGTGGACGGTGTCTGCAGGGAGACTGCCGGGAGCACACCCCCTTCCCTCGGACTAGTGGACGGTGTCTGCAGAGAGCCTGCCGGGAGCACACCCCCTTCCCTCGGACTAGTGGACGGTGTCTGCAGGGAGACTGCCGGGAGCACACCCCCTTCCCTCGGACTAGTGGACGGTGTCTGCAGGGAGACTGCCGGGAGCACACCCCCTTCCCTCGGACTAGTGGACGGTGTCTGCAGAGAGCCTGCCGGGAACACACCCCCTTCCCTCGGACTAGTGGACGGTGTCTGCAGAGAGCCTGCCGGGAACACGCCCCCTTCCCTCGGACTAGTGGACGGTGTCTGCAGGGAGACTGCCGGGAGCACACCCCCTTCCCTCGGACTAGTGGACGGTGTCTGCAGGGAGACTGCCGGGAGCACACCCCCTTCCCTCGGACTAGTGGACGGTGTCTGCAGAGAGCCTGCCGGGAACACGCCCCCTTCCCTCGGACTAGTGGACGGTGTCTGCAGAGAGCCTGCCGGGAACACGCCCCCTTCCCTCGGACTAGTGGACAGTGTCTGCAGAGAGCCTGCCGGGAACACGCCCCCTTCCCTCGGACTAGTGGACGGTGTCTGCAGAGAGCCTGCCGGGAACACGCCCCCTTCCCTCGGACTAGTGGACAGTGTCTGCAGGGAGCCTGCCGGGAACACGCCCCCTTCCCTCGGACTAGTGGACGGTGTCTGCAGGGAGACTGCCGGGAGCACACCCCCTTCCCTCGGACTAGTGGACGGTGTCTGCAGAGAGCCTGCCGGGAACACGCCCCCTTCCCTCGGACTAGTGGACGGTGTCTGCAGAGAGCCTGCCGGGAACACACCCCCTTCCCTCGGACTAGTGGATGGTGTCTGCAGGGAGACTGCCGGGAACACGCCCCCTTCCCTCGGACTAGTGGACGGTGTCTGCAGGGAGACTGCCGGGAACACGCCCCCTTCCCTCGGACTAGTGGACGGTGTCTGCAGGGAGACTGCCGGGAACACACCCCCTTCCCTCGGACTAGTGGACGGTGTCTGCAGGGAGACTGCCGGGAGCACACCCCCTTCCCTCGGACTAGTGGATGGTGTCTGCAGAGAGCCTGCCGGGAGCACACCCCCTTCCCTCGGACTAGTGGACGGTGTCTGCAGAGAGCCTGCCGGGAGCACACCCCCTTCCCTGCTCGGGCTTCCACGAAGCCGGGGGCTGGGGGGGGGGTGTCAGCCAGAGTCACGGTCGTGCCGACTTTGCTCTAAGCGACGTCCTGTCTTCCCCTGGAGGAGGCCAGGCCCGGGAAGAGCTGGCCACCTTGGGGTGGCACCGGCCTGGAGCTGGCGTGTTGGCCCGAGCCCTGCCCTGCCCCGCCCGGCTGGTGTCCAGCCCCAGCAGGCAGCGATGCACCGTCTACGTGTGCTTTCAGGCCTGACAGGCCGGACACGGGGCCCGGTGTGGGGCTGTGTCTTGTCCCTCTTGTCCTCCTGCCACACAGGGCAGGACATGATGATGCCCGTGGCCCCCAGGCTGTGACACACATCTCTCTCCTCTCCCGGGGTCACGGAGGCCAGACAGGATTTCTGACCCAGTTGCTGTGAGGATGAAGTCTCCTCCCTTCTGCCCGCTAGGTTGCGGGGAGACACGGGTCGCTTCCTAGGACCCGTCCGCAGTGGCACTGAGCAATTGGCCAGTCACAGAGCGGCAGGCGGCTGGCGTGCCAGGCCGCCGGAAGGGCGGGCACTTCGACTCAAGCTCTGTGTCCCCGGGGTAACCCGAGGAAGACAGCGCGTGCTGCTGACCCCTCCCCGCCTGTAGCCAGGGCCCCGCGTGCCCCTGCTTTGTAGAACTGTGAGGATCAACCGTGTTCACGGAGATAACTCCTCACACAGAGCGGGACACGCAGTCACCTGGGGCGGCTCTTACCCTTGTGGTTCATTCTGTGAAAAGTGGGGAAGGAGAGGCCGCTTTTGAGGGATGCTGGCTCTATGCCTTCGCTGTTCTGGTGGTGCCCTTGGTGAGGGCTGTGAACCCCCGGCCCTCGTCTGCAGGGGACTGTCTCCCCGGCTGCAGCAGGGTGCCCGGCTCCCTCGTCCTGTTCGGGAGCAAGCTGTGGGCCTCCCCCCTGGTCCCATGGGCTGCGCACCCCAACGTGGAGCCCCGTTCCCTGGTTACAGAGCCTGGTGTGTCCCTGTGGGGGGGAGGGGCGGGAGTGATGTCCGAGGCGCGGCCCAGGAGACTCCGTCCGTGCCCACGTGCGGAATCAGGGTCTGCGTTCCGTGAGTGCTGGCCGCCGCCCGCCCCAAGCTGCTTTCTGCAGCGGCAGGGAGCCCTGGCAAAACGTCTCCCGGTTGCCAAAAAGGTGTTCGGTGACACTGGGACTGTGTCACCACCAGCCGTACCATCCGGCCAAACCAGTCTGGCCGGCTCTGCCACAGCCTTTCCAGTCTGGCTGGGACCACAGCAGGCACGGAAACCGATCCTCCCTCCGTCCCCCCACCACACCTGGGACCTGGCCCTCCCGGGCCCCACCCTGCACTGCAGGGAGACCCCGGTCGCAGCGGGAGAGGGCGGGGCACAGGGCAGCGGCCAAGGTTATGAGTAAAGAAACAAAGCAGGTTCTTCTCGACCACAGAGAACCTGCAGACAGGTGCCGTGTGACAGTTCCCAGCTTGGGGCTGCCACTCTTTCCTTTTTCTTAATTCTTTTAACTTTTTATTTATTCATTTTAGAGAGAGAGAGACAGAGAGAGAGAGAGAGAGAGAAGGGGGGGAGGAGCAGGAAGCATCAACTCCCATATGCGCCTTGACCAGGCAAGCCCGGGGTTTTGAACCGGTGACCTCAGCGTTCCGGGTCAACGCTCTATCCACTGCGCCACCACAGGGCAGGTGGGGCTGTCATTCCCTGTCCCCCAACTTCCAAGTAGTGGGTCACCCACCAGCAAACATCTCTGTCCTGTGACTCACTTGAGATCCTGAGGTGGCGGATGTGGGGCCATTCCCCTGGGGACACGTGGGGTCCACCGGGCGGGGTGCACCGAGCCGGTATGGGGGAACCATGGAGACCCACTCTGCCTTGCTCCGTCGGGAGCCCAGGTGAAGGGACGTAAGGACATGGCCCAGTGGGCACAGCAGCCGGATGGTGGCGGCCACGGGCCTCGAGGCACAGGTGCTCGGGGAGGGACAGTGCCGGTCACACTGAGCTCCCGGGGGCCCGCCTGGCCGCTCCTGGACTCCACCCCCGGCAGACCCCTGCAGGCTGTGCGGACCTGTGGGCCCCTCTGTGAGGCCTGGGTCAGCCTGGCCCGTCTCCTGAAACTCAGTTCTGATTTCCTCGTTCAGGTTCTGCTCTGGGCCTCCCCCAGCTCCCCCCGCCTGAAACCTCGTCTCTGCGGCGCACGATGTGATGAACGAATGAGTAAAATCAGTAAAGGGGGGGTCTCCGTGGCCCTGGGGTCCCGTGTCTGAGACCTAAGTCTATGGAGAGCGATAGTCGATGTCAGCCCTCACTGAGGGACACAGGGTGTTGGACGGACAGGAGGTATTTTTTTTTTT
The DNA here is from genome assembly GCF_036850765.1 of Saccopteryx bilineata. NCBI lineage: Eukaryota > Metazoa > Chordata > Mammalia > Chiroptera > Emballonuridae > Saccopteryx > Saccopteryx bilineata. The sequence continues at coordinate 55,677,588 of NC_089496.1, forward strand.
TTTTTGCATTTTTCTGAAGCTGGAAACAGGGAGAGACACTCAGACAGACTTCCGCATGCGCCTGACCGGGATCCACCCGGCACGCCCACCAGGGGCGACGCTCTGCCCACCAGGGGGCGATGCTCTGCCCATCCTGGGCGTCGCCATGTTGCGACCAGAGCCACTCTAGCGCCTGAGGCAGAGGCCACAGGGCCAACCCCAGCGCCCGGGCCATTTTTGCTCCAATGGAGCCTTGGCTGCGGGAGGGGAAGAGAGAGACAGAGAGGAAGGCGCGGCAGAGGGGTGGAGAAGCAAATGGGCGCTTCTCCTGTGTGCCCTGGCCGGGAATCGAACCCAGGTCCTCCGCACGCTAGGCCGACGCTCTACCGCTGAGCCAACCGGCCAGGGCTGACAGGAGATATTTTTGAATGAAACAATGCAGCCAAGTAATAAACTGGTTTTTTGGGGGGGCTGTTTTTTTTTAAAATTAGAACGTGACTTTGACCCCTGGGTGCTGGGTGACCGTCAGCAAGGGTCGTGGTGCCTCTGCGTTCTCGCTGCCTAGCTGGGACATGGCGCTGGCAGTGGGGGAGGGGCCCTCCCGGGGGGAGGGGACCTCCCGGGCTTACGTCTGAACCGCTGCCCTGAGCCGGTCGCCCTGGCTTCCCCCTGACACTCCAGCCGTGCCAGGCGGGCCGGGCCCCTCTCCAGGGCGTGCTCAAATCGGATGCCGCTCCGAGTCATTGTGCCTGCGGAGAGGCCGGGCCAGCAGCTTTTCCACCACACAAAGGCTTGCCTGTGGCCCCGGGACCTCGCTTTCAAACGATCCTAGGACCCTGTGGCTGGCATGGGGCTCCTGCCGGGGGTGTCAGGGGCCAGGCCTTTTGGGCTTCGGCCCTTCAGTTCACTCAAGCACATAAGAGACTGAGAAGGCTAATTTGTTCCCGGTTGTCTAAAGTTCCCAGGAGTCCATTTCGGCGGCCGGAGTCGTGGGCGCACTGCCTGGGGAAGCTCGCCTCTGTGTCCGGCGCTGGCTGGGCAGCTGCCAGCGTGCGACGTGGACTGAGGGGTCTCGGGAGCCGCCTGGCTCTCCCGGGCACGTTTCAGAAGCCCCTTCCGCTGGGGTGTGTCAGAGCGAGGAGTAAAAACAGCCACCAGGCTGTCGCTGGAGAGATGGCCACATGCCAGCCCTGGGTCCGGGCCACCGTCACCTGACAGTGCTGCGTGGGCACAAGGAGGACTCGTGCGCACTGTGTGGGGTCTCGGGGGCATGGCGGGGGCTGGGCCGGAGCCCGGGCTGGTCGGCTGAGTGGCCTGGGCTGGGTGAGGGGACAGCCTGGGGCGGATTCTGTGTACCCACCAGCACGGTTCTCCGAGTCCTGGGAGACAGCACGCTCCCAGCCAGGAATGCCTGGCTCCCGGGGGGCGGGGGGCAGATTCACAGTGAGAACCCGTCTTCCCACCCTGAGACCTGGGGGCCCTCTGTCCTGCCCCACCGGCCTCAGCAGCAGGACTGCCCACGGTCCAGCACTGGTCATTTCCGACCATGCTGCTTATCCATTCTCTTTCACGGGTGAGCCCGTGTCTGGCCACACTTGGGGGCGTGATCTTCAGATGGAGACCTCCCCCGACATGGGCCGACACAGCACGGGGTCTGCCCCGGGTGATGCTGTTCATTCTCCCGGTCATCTGGGCATGGAGACCTTGGTCAGGAGGACACGGGGGACAAGCTTCAGCATGGCTGTGTGACGTCGGCCCCAGAGCACGCTGGGTAAGAGTCCCGAAGCACCAGGGGGTGTTGAATGTCCAGCCTGCCGTCTCCTGGGCACTCCTGCCCACACATTCCCACTCCCTCCTCCCGACAGCTGCGGGAAGGAGCCGGGATTGCTCCTCTCTTCATGGCATTGTGTGTCTGAAACACTTATTTTTAGGCGGAGGAATCTGGTCTATTCTAAATAGCGGGGTGGGACATGGAGCAGAATGTGCAGGTGGGTTCCGAGGCCCCCCGGGGGGCATGACTCCGTTTCTGATGAGCAGTTGGAGGAAGAAATCCCGTGTTTGGCTGACAGCTCCCACGGCCCAGGAAGCGCTGTGTCCTCAAGGGGGGCGGGGGGCAGAGACTGCCGTCTGCCGCAGGGAGTCACCGTCTCGGCACCGGTACAGCGTTGCAATATCAGCTGAGGACAGGGACCATTCAGCAGCCGCCCTCAGCGGGCTCTGTGCTCAGGTCCGGGTCGGGGGTGGGGTGGGGTGGGGTGGGGAGGTGCAGGGTACGCGGTCGGCCTCCCGGCACCCCGCTGGGCGGCCGTGCTGTCCACGGAAGGGGCACAGAGATCGCCCTGACGTGGCTGGCAGCCGTGTGGGCTCGAAGGGCTGCTCTACAGAGAATTCTAGGCAGTCGGGAGTTCTAGAGTCCAGTCGAGAGGAGTGGTAGGGAGGCTGTTTTCCACTGATTATCTCAGGGAAGAGGGGCGGGGTGGGGTGGGGGGGAGTGTCAGGGGCCCCGGGGTCCCACGTGGGTATTGTTAGGTCTCTGTCTGACTTGGCTTTCGTTCAAGTTCCAGGTTAGAGGTTGAAGGTATCTTTTTGTCACCGTTTGTTCATTTTATTTTATTTTTTTTTAAAATAAATTAGCAGTGTATTTTCCCTCATATACAAGTGTGCATCTTGTTCCCAGTTTAACACGCATCATTGTGCTGAATTCTGCAAAGGAGGGGCTGCAACTTAACGATCGGGAGTCGTGTTCCTCCCGCCCGCCCACCACCACCGTCGTTTTGTACAGAAATAAAAAAAGGTGGTTCGTGGTCTCACATCACCAGCTAAGATTTCTTTGTGTCGCTATAAAAAAAAAAAAAGAAAAAGAAAATGAGAGGAAAAAGAGTCATGACCTGACACGGACCCGTTTCTAGGAATCGTCATCAAGGGCACAGAGCGTTTAGACACTGTTCCTGGCACACCACCTTTGGTGCAAGAAATCGGGGCGACAGCAGTTCTCATACATTTGCTTTCTTTTGCAATAATAATAATAATCATCATCATCATCATCACAGGAAGGATGGAGGTGTGTGAGAAGGAGGCCGGTCACATAAAAGCAGGAGCAAGACTTTCTGAACATGCCTGATTTTGTGGTTTTGATTTTGAACCACAGTGTGTTCCCTTATTCAGAAAACAAACTAGTATCAAAATTGAAAAACAAAACAAAACTATAAAGTTAAAAAAAAAAACACAAGCGAATGGGATAAAATAGAAAGCACCAACATATCAGAATAAAGACTCAGCTCTGATCAGGTTAGAACAGACTTTTCTGACCATGTGTCTTCAGTGGAGCGTAATTTAAGAACGAAAGAAATGACAAAGAACTTCACAGCTTGGCCCGGTTCACGGGTAGCTGACCGTGGTCTCGGTGGGTATAATTCTGCAATGATTTTGTGGGTGTTAGAATAGTAGGGAAGAGTAGAATGCATGGGTGTCATTGGGCACTGGAGTTGTAACTGTGGGATATGGAGTGTGTGTGTGCGTTTAAAAATAATGACTTATACTATGGTTACACCAGCTGTAATTTCCCACCTAGATCTTTGGAGAAACGGCTTATTCCAGGTACTGATCTGGGTGAATGTGGGCCATCTCATGCCAGAAAGCAAGGGAGTGTTCGGAGACCCCTGGGGCTCCGTCAGAAAGGGCCCAGGAGTTGGCTTGTAGGGTCTTCTCCTGACAAGAAAAAGCACAATGACAGATTGCAATGCCTTCCATTTAAAAATTCCCCGAGTCTCTCGTTTACGGTGAGCACACAGTGTGACTCAGATAAAGAAGAAAGGGGAGACGCCAGCTGAATATACTCAGGAGAAAGGATGCATTTCTCAAACCTCTCCATTTGCAAGAGTTATGACTGGATGCTTCAGTTACTGGGTCAAAAGTTTGGCAAATTGGATGTTTTACACAGTGTCCAGGGTCACCTCACAGAGCAGCACAGCCTCACCACGGAGCCGTCTCGCCGGGCCCTTTGCCTCGTGCTCCAACGCTGTGCCGTGGGCCGGAGGGCACCCTGACACCGTGTGCCTTCTCAGGGGACGCCAAAGAAGTGGCCACGCTTCTCTGGGGTTTTCTCGTCAAAATAATAATAATAATAGTAATAATAATGTTTTACTGTGAGTCTAGCGATACAGAAACAACCGGACAAATCCAGAACGTTCTTCAAACACCTGCAGGGAAGCCTTCCGCAGAACTCAGTGCAGCGACCCTAAGAGGCGTGTGGGAACGCAAGGGGGCCCAGAGGAGGCCAAGCGGTCTGGGAAAAGAAGAACGGAGTTGGAGGACTCACACTTGCCAGTTACAGACGTTACGGCGAGGCCGTGGTGATCAAAGGAGTGTGACACAGCCAGGAGCCTAGCCCAGTGGTTCTCAACCTTTCTCGTGCCGTGACCCCGCAATACAGTTCCTCACGTTGCGGTGACCCCAAACCAAAAAATAATTTTGGTGGCTACTTCATAACTGTAATTTTGCTACAGTTATGATTCGGGATGTAAATACCTGATATGCATTATGTGTTTTCCGATGGCTTTAGGCGACCCCGCCAGGGTCGCGACCCACAGGTTGAGAACCGCTGGCCTAGACCGAGCGCTGTGGAGCAGAACGGAGTCCAGGAATCAACCCTGACCTCTGCGGTCCACTGATTTTCCACGAGCGTCCCCAGTTCGTTCCGTGAGGAAAGAAGTGTCTTTTCTGCCAGCGGTGCTCGAATAAGTGGGTGTCCCCATGCGGAAGGACCAAGTGGGACCCCTTTAGGGCATGCATAAAGGGGAACTCTCTGGGGATTATGGACCAAAATGTAAGAGCTGAACCAACAAGAGCCTTAGAAGAGAACAGGGTAAGTCGTCCTGGTCTTGGGCTGGGCAAAGCCTTCTTAGAAATGGCATTAAAAGCACAAAGTGACAAAAGAAGACTCGGATAAGCTGGGTGTCTTAAAAATTAAAAACTTCACCATTAGGAATGTGAAAAGACAACCACAGATTGGGGGGGGCAGGCTTTGCAAATTATCTATTTGATAGGGACTTGATTACAGAACGCACGAAGACCACTTCTCACTGAGCTGTCAAAACGCAAGCCAACTAAAAAGTGGCCAAAACATTTCTGCAGACGTGTCTCCAGAAATGATATCCCCGTGGCCGCTAAACACATGAAAAGTTGCTCCATCTTGTTAGCGATCAGGAAAGTACAAATCAAAACCACCATGAGATACCGCTTTACATTTACTAGGATGATAATAACTAATAATAATAAACAGACAATAATATCAAGGATGTGTAGAGACATCAAAACCTTCTTCCGTTGCGGATAGGAGTGTAAAATGTTGCAGCCAACTTGAAAAATGGTTTGTGCACCATGTGACATAGCAATCCCACTCCTCGGTGGGAACATATGAAAACATATGACCACACACACACACACACACACACACACACACACACACAAAATGTTGTGCACAAATGTTCATGGCAGCGTTATTCACTGTCGCCAAAAAGTGGAAACAACCAAAGTGTTCATCGTCCGCTGTCGAATGGATAAATGAACCTGGTGTGTTCACACACTGGAATACCATAGAGTCATGAAAAGGGGTGGAGTACTAATGTGTGTGTTAGCATGCATGAACTTGGACACCTGTCCTCTTAGCCACGAGTCTGCATTTACGAGGGGGACGTGTGTCCATCATCAAGTCAGCACTGACTGGTTTTCACCACAGAGCCAGTGCGTGGACAGAGCACCCAGGTGTGACGCTCTGCATGCAGGTGTGGGTCTGGTGACCGGACCTGGGGTGTGGCAGTGGAGCCACCCATGTCCCCTCTTCCTGAGGACCGAAAGCGAGAACAAAGGGAGGTCACAGGGACGGGAAGAGGTGAGGACGAAGGGAGAAATGACAGAGGATGGTCAGGGACCCTCTCACGGGGGGACGCAGGCAATCCGTTGTGGTAGGAGTCTGAAAGGTCCATCTCAGGATCCTGCTCTCCGCCCTCGTGGAAAGCGGGACTCCTTGTACGGAAACAAACGCACTTTCAGCGTTCCGGGCACGTGTTCCGTGGGGAAGACGGTGAAAGCGAGCTTTGGGAGTGCCGCGTGCTTCAGGGGCGGCCGTAGAGTTTCATTCCCTTATCGCAGTTTCCAGGAAACCCTGCTTTCTGGGTTGCATGCCCCGTGTCTCTGGTTGAGACCTGTTTCTGTGGCAAGAGCTCCTGTGGAGCCATCTATCCCCACCCCCACCCCCCAATTCGTCACCCATCAGAAATGCCTGACCCTGCACTGGGTCCTTTGTCTCCATCAGATACAGGCAGTCCGTTAGAGATAAGAGATAAACAGATTGGTTTGAAAGTCCCTTCATTTAAATTTACTGGATACACAACACCAAAGCACACTTGGATACATACTATCTACTTTAGGATAGGACACATGGGCAGAGCCTCTACCCAATCTGGTGGATCCCAGTGTCTCTGCAAATCTCAGACCATTGGGGCCTTATTGCCATCATCATGGATGAGTTAGTTATTGTCACGGACATAAAGGTCATAAAATTTATCTTACTTTTATGTGACATACATTGTAGCTTTGGGGATGGATTGAGTCCTTTTCTCCTTATAATCTGGCCTAATTAGTAGGCACAGTGTTTGTGTCCCTCCCTGGCCATGATTTTGGAAGAGGCATCTCTTATTTTTATTTAAAAGAGTGTGTGTGTGTGTGTGTGTGTGCGCGCGCGTGCGCGCGCGCACAATTAAAACTTATTTTACAAGTTCTTTTCAACTTAAACTCGTTATTTAGGTATCTGTAGAGACTGGCTAAGCCAAGGGGTATTAAAAACCAATAGAGACTGCAGCAAAGATACTTTGTGTCTTTAGGACATAATCTTCAAAGGAACGTCTGTTGTCAGATTGTCAAATGGACAACAGTGTATCACGGGTGCATCACAGGCTTTCAAAGAACACGTTTTAGGTTCTGCACTCTGGTCCTGTGCCACCCTGCTGGCAGCCCCAGGGGAGGATTAAACGGGGTGACTCAAAGGAAGAGCCTGTGGTAGCCCAAGTTCCTAGTGTGGGTGGGGGAGCCTGAGTCACAGGCCAGCCCCGCCCTCCTCCCCACAGTCACGGGCAGGACGATCCTGGTGCCCTCAGTCCAAAGTTTCATGATGTGAAGACCTTGACTATCCCAAAGCCACTCGTCCACCTGCCGGCTGTACCCAGAGCACATCCGACGTTTTCTCTGAACAATTCACCAAGGACAGGTCGTCAGGTAGGTCCCGTGGGACTTTGAAAGGACTGCTGAAAAGGTAAAGGAGTCTTCTGCCTAAACGAGCACATTTGTTCTTACGACGTTGGGGAGCAGTCTCTAGGCGAGGTCGTCTGTTTAGAAGTGACAGGAACTGTCTTCAAGCCGGGATCTCGTAGAAGGACAACCCCAAGAACTGACTTTCCCTCCATAAACACGTGCGAGCGTCACCAGTCGGCAGTCTGTGCCTGTGTTAGGGTGACGCTGATGTTACTATATGACCGTGATATAATGCCGCACCCCATGCCAGGCTGGGCAAGGTCCTTGCTCTCCCCGATCTCTGCTGGGGCTGATAGCCACACGGCCGGGCCCAGGCTGCGTGCGGGGGACAGGGGCCACTCCTGGAGCCTTAGGGAGGGGACCTGTGAAGGAGGTGGGGGGAGGGGTCTTTCAGGAAGGGCAGGGACAGACAGATACGCCGGCTGGGAGGGGAGCTGTTTGGTACACGTGTCCGATGGAGAAAGAGTGACATTTTCTGTGGGTGTTTGGGACACAGGAGGGTGGCCATTCTCATCCCGCTCCTCCCTGGGGAGATGTGCAGTGGCCACGTGTCTCCCTGGACCACATGGACAGTGAAGACCACCCTGGTCCTTTGTTGCTTTTATTTCTAGTAGGTCCCTCAAGTGCTTCTGCTTTTCTGCCTGAAGATGAAGATGATTGATTTTTTAAATTTTTTTAGATTTAAACTCATAGAGCGATAAAAAGAAGCGAGGCACTTTCTAAATGCCACCAGATGTGTGTGGTCCTCTCTGCTTAAAAGTAAGTGGCCCGTGCACAGCCCACGGTGTCACTCACAGATGCCTGGTGTTGCGCTGGCCGAGATCTTTGTCCTGCCGGAAACGATGGCTTGGAGAACGGGCAGCTCTTTCTAATTTCCTCACAACATTGCAGGTCCCTCTGCAGGCAGGATTGGGCGCTCAGCTCAGCGTCTCTGGCATGATTGGATAACGTCAGAAATGGTAGTTTAGATGTGCTCGCGTTTGAATAGGGCGCGCTGGTTTGCACGGTGATTTTCGCGTGTTTCCCGTCATGGACGCACAAGCTCCCTCCTGCCGTGTGTTAGCAGGTGACCATCTCGTCACCTCTCGGAGACCCTTAGCTGGTTCACGCCGCAGGCGCTGTAGACGACACCTTGTACGTCCCCCACTCCCGGTTACTTACGGAACGTCGCTGGTGTTTGCAGTTGTGCGTCCTCTGCGTGGCATCTCCCCTGAGGAAGCCCATCCTCCCCTGGGTGGGGTTCCTGAAGCCGCCCTTTCCAGCAAACTGCTGGTAGCAACTGGAAGGCGTGAGGTCAGCAAGAGGACAAAGGCTTACACCCCAGTGAGGGGCGGGGACGGGTCCTGGTCACCGTGGAGAAAAGTGTTGAGCACCCCCAAACTGGAGCCACGATGTAGAGGTGGCAGAGACTAGGTCTTCGTTTGGCAGCTGGGAAGCCGGCTGGCAGACCAGACAGGGAGTGTCCCCTTCGCAGTGGCAGTGTGGGGCAGGAAGGAGGTCCTTCCAGGGAGCTGGGGCGGGCCAGAGTGGAGCAGGGGCCCACCTGGGGGGACATATCCGAGCGGATGGGAGCCCCAGCTTCTCAGAGTGGGGCCCAATTATCCCTCGCTGCCTGCTGGGGACACTGTGGACAGGAATGCAGGTGACCTTCCAAAGACCCTCAGGGAGAGGGGACACAGGGTTGGGGTGCAGGATCGGTCACAGCCCTCCCCCAGGTCATGCTGGAGGGGTCCTTCGTCTCAGAGCATGCTGTGAGGGTGTCAGCTCTGCACACATGACGTGAAACCTGATCACCAGCATTTACAAAACCTGCTGGCTTGGGTCCCCGGGGTGGGCGTGGGAGCTGTGTTCAGATCCCAGGCTAGCATTTGCCTGTGTGCGTGGATCTCAGGAACCCTAAGATCATAAAAGTAAATAGCAACGAGCAGGTGACCCTGAGACATCATCCCTCAGTCTTTTCACGGTCAAGGAACTGGAGGTGCAGAGGGGTCCTGAGGTGGACGCAGCTGCCCGGCTCACCCCCATTCTAGAACCGTCCAGCACCTTTGTTACGTTATTCAGTGTGGAGATGAACTCAGCCAGGGGAGCCCGTCACATTCTGTGCACGGGCGTTACAGGGTGGCCCCGGGGGACCTGTAGAAAGGGGACGGTGAGGTCCCCTGAGGACCTCGTTATCTTCCTAAGAAATGTGTGGAATGGCCAAGTGGTGGCCTGAGTGGGCGAGCTGTTTGTTTCTTTCTGTCCTTGTCACGCCTGCTGGTTGGTCAAGTGTCCGGCCTGCTGTTGCATGAAGCTTCTCTTCTGATTTCATAAGTTATTTTCACGCCTTGCTATTATTTTACTTTTGTCAACAGGAGATTCAATAGCCTCTTTCCCCTGCCTCCCCGAGCAGGAACCCCTTCCTTCACATGCACATCAGAAGCGGAGGGAAGACGTGCTTCTCTATAGAGAGTCTGTCCGTCTGAGCTCTCGGGGCCTCTGAGAGGTCTGTGCGGGGACATGCGTGCCAGCACCGGGGGCATTCCTGTCCTCGTGCCTTTAGACATGACGTGGTCCCGGGGAACTGTGCAAAATACCGTCAGGCTGCGTGTGAAAACATAGGACGCTCCCGTTCTCAGGGTCATTTTTTTTTTTTAAGTTTTGTATGCCATCTACTTGCTTTTGATGGTGACGAGACCTGCTGAGGATTCACTGGGATGTGGTGGGTACCAGTGTCACGGGTTTTTTTTATTTTTTTGTTTGTTTTTTTCTATTTTTCTGAAGTTGGAAACGAGGAGGCAGTCAGATAGACTCCCACATGCGCCCGACTGGGATCCATCTGGCATGCCCACCAGGGGGCAATGCTCTGCCCATCTGGGGCATCGCTTTGCTTCAATCAGAGCCATTCTAGCGCCTGAGGCAGAGGCCACAGAGCCATCCTCAGCACCCGGGCCATCTTTGTTCCAATGGAGCCTCGGCTGTGGGAGGGGAAGAGAGAGACAGAGAGGAAGGAGAGGGGGAGGGGTGGAGAAGCAGATCGGCGCTTCTCCTGTGTGCCCTGGCCGGGAATTGAACCTGGGACTCCTGCAAGCCACACTGACACTCTACCACTGAGACAACCGGCCAGGGCCCAAGTTGGGGTTTTACTAACCTGAAACAGAGAGAGGGCGAGGGCTTGCTGTGCCAGGGAGGGTGTGGGCGTTCATCTGCTTCTCCATTTGTTTCTTTAGTGACTCAACCTGGGCCTGTCAGATGTTTATCAGGGGCTTTTCTCGGGGGGTCAGAGGCTAGACCATGTTCCGTCCTCCCGGTCCAGAGCGCACTGCCTGGACGTGGGTGGGCGGCAGGATCCCTTCTCCTCGGCCGAGGTCACGGCCCTCTGGGGTCTGGTCTGCTGGACACGTTCAACCATCGGCTCTCGGAAGCAGTGGTCGTGTTCTAATAAATCTTACCGATGTGAAACCTGGGCGCAGGTGGACGTTTCCGACGAGGACAAGTAAGGCGCAGGCGAACCCGTGACGGCAGGAACGTCCCACGTAGCTCAGTGACTCCAGGCAGGCTCCTTCGGGGTGCTGGATGAGTGTGGGAACCCTGAGAGTGTGTGTCCTTGATGTTTACGCTACCAAACCAGCGCTGTGAGGGCCTCCGGAAGTCTGCCACCCCTGGGGACAGGGGTCTGCGGTCTGCCCTGGGCCACCGTCAGCGGTCAGGCAGTCTGGGTTGAACTTCCTTCCCTTTCTCCTTCCCCTGGGGTCCCTGGGGAGAACCAGCCCTGGGGGACTGAAGATGTCAACAAAGCCACCTGTGACATCACCCATCCCTTCCTGGGCTGCATTTCTGGGTGACAATGGGTCACCCCCCAGCTTTCAAACAGAAGATGGGCCTTGAGGCTTCAAGGACGGACATCCTTCTCTGGGGACCTGGTCGTGACCCGAAGCACCATGTAACTATTGCTCCGTTACATTGTCCTGCCTCGCCTTGCGTCTCCCGCTCTGAATAACGCTCCGTAACCTCGCTCTGTTCTGATACATCTTTCGTTTTCATTGTTTCCTAAGTAGAGGTGGCTGTTAAAATGCTCCCCCGGAAGTATTCGAGGCTACTAGTCAGGGAGAAGAGACGACAATTGATTCTTGATGGGAAAGGGGACCGCGGGTGTCTGTTTGGTTTGGTATTGAGATCAGCGAAGCCCGGGAGGAAATTCAGCCCTGAGGTTGGAAGGGAGTTCATTTCTCAACATTGTTGGTCCTCACGGTCCTAAGTGGTCCGTGTGAAGTTTCGGTGTAACTTTCTGCTGAGCCTAAAAAGGAAACACAACCTGATGAGGATGTGGAGGAGCAGGAGCCCGTGTCCATAGCTTAGAACTGAGCTGGGAAATGTTACACGTGAACAGGGAGGAGTCATTCCAGAGCTGAGACGGTGGGACTGGAGGGGCGGAGTCCCAAGTCCAGAGAAGGCCAGCTCCGGAGAGCTCACAGGGACGCAAGGCCTTCAGGCGTCAGGCTGTGAACTTGACTGTGTCGGTTTTGACTTGAAAGGAGGGAATGGCCAGGAACAGGGGCTGTCAGGAGAAAAACGGGGAGGGAAGGGGGTGCCCCTGGGCCCCTGCTGGGAGCCAGCACCTGCACGCCAGGTGAGGCGTCAGGTAAATGTGGGCTGCAGACTCGAACCTGGGCGTGCGGGACAAGACGAGGTGCGGCCCCGCCCAGCGGGGGCCTGGAAAGTGCAGGCTGCCGGGGGGGGGGGGGGCGTGACCACCTGCTTTGGGAAGCGATGCCTGCCCCACAAGCACAGAGGGTTTCCTGAGGGGTCCACGCGCTCTGCCCCTCACCTGGGAGTAGGTGTTCCCTTTCCACGTTGCAGGTGGGGACCTGAGCTGCAGAGGGACAGCTGGTGAGGAGCCCCCCACCCCGGGCTGCCCGCCCCCCCGCTCCCACATCGGTGCCCGCCCTCTCTGTGACGGCGCCGCCCTGAATTTAGCCTCACCTGAGGGGCTCTGAGCTCGTGCCTGGTGTGCATAAGCACCAAGGAGAGTCCGCTGCCAACCTGAGCAGTGCCCACCCTGAAAACACCTTGCTCACAACACCTCTCTGAGTCCCCTCCCCCGAGCCTGCTGCTCCCTCCTCCCCGGGGACCCCTGCCCGCTCTGCAGGGCACCATGCTGTCTGTCTGTGTCCTCCAGCCACTGCTGGGGACCCCTGCCCGCTCTGCAGGGCACCATGCTGTCTGTCTGTGTCCTCCAGCCACTGCTGGGGACCCCTGCCCGCTCTACAGGGAGCCGTGTTATCTGTGCCCTCCAGCCACTGCTGGGGACCCCTGCCCGCTCTACAGGGAGCTGTGTTATCTGTGCCCTCCAGCCACTGCTGGGGACCCCTGCCCACTCTGCAGGGCACCATGCTGTCCGTCTGTGCCCTCCAGCCACTGCTGGGGACCCCTGCCCGCTCTGCAGGGCACCATGCTGTCCGTCTGTGCCCTCCAGCCACTGCTGGGGACCCCTGCCCGCTCTACAGGGAGCCGTGTTATCTGTGCCCTCCAGCCACTGCTGGGGACCCCTGCCCGCTCTACAGGGAGCCGTGTTATCTGTGCCCTCCAGCCACTGCTGGGGACCCCTGCCCGCTCTACAGGGAGCCGTGTTATCTGTGCCCTCCAGCCACTGCTGGGGACCCCTGCCCACTCTGCAGGGCACCATGCTGTCCGTCTGTGTCCTCCAGCCACTGCGGGGGACCCCTGCCCGCTCTACAGGGAGCTGTGCTGTCTGTCCGTATCCTCCAGCCACTGCCGGGGACCCCTGCTCACTCTGCAGGGCATCATGTTATCTGTGCCCTCCAGCCACTGCCGGGGTGCCGCTCCCTTCTTTGCTGGGCACTTGTTGTCCTGTCCGCTCTCCGTGCCTGAATTCTCCACTGTACTTGAAGTTGTGTGCGCACAGGCTCTGGGTTTTCCTGTAGTCAGGCCGCCCCCTTGCCCGGGATGCTGGCACGCCTGATGTCAGGAGAGCATGAGTCCCTCCCGGCCGCTGCAGCTGACAAACTGCCCTGTCTGGACCCGGCCGTCGTCCGTGGCCCCCTCTCCTGTCGCGCTGTGCACCTGTGTTCCTGCTCGTAAAGACGAGCCCTTGTCAGCCCTGGGCCCTCCCCCAGGCTCGGGGGGTGCAGGGTAACGGGATGGCCGTGAGAGGCCAGGGTCTCAGGCCCCCTTCCCAGTGTTCAGCTTTGGGCTGCAGGGAGGGGGTGGCCCCCCCAGAAATCACAGCCTTGTTCCCGCCATGCCGCCTCCACGAGGTGGGGTGAGGTGGGGGGGGCTCGTGGCGAGGCCTGCGGGCAGGTGGAGAACCGAGGACTCCTGGGCTCAGTGACAGGGTGGACACTCCTCCGGTCACCCCGCTCTCCCCTCTCCACAAGGAAAGGGGGACCGAGGCGGCGATGGCCGGCCCTGTCCACAGCTTGGTGGCCCGACAGCACGCCAGATGAACGTGGACCCGGTGTGCCCTAGGGGTAACCGGCACAGCGTCTCCGGGCTCTGCCCTCTGTGCCCCTGGTGGCTGTGCTGGGCAGCTCCGTGCCCGTGGGTGATGGTGGCAGGTCTGAGGGCCAGCGGAGGCCCGTGGGGACAGTTCCATGAGGGCCCAGGAGCCGCCCAGCCCGGGTTTCCCAGGCCCGGGACCCACTGTGAGGCCCGGGCCCTCTTCTGAGCAGCAGGGTCATGTTTTCAGAGCGTCATGTTAGTGACGCCCAGCACTTAGCGCTTGGGCCAGAAAAATGTCCCCATCGAAACTGACCCCCCCCCCCCCCCCGCCTCTGTGTCCGCCTGTGTTTCTGTCCTGCCTCCTCTCGGCCACTTTGGCTGAAGGGCCCTTGGACGGCGGCGTGACGTCAACCGAAGTCAAGTGCCGCTTCCAAGTATTTTAGGTGGCGAATGTTTCGTCTGTGAACAGAGTCGATACACGCTCGACCTGCTTGTTTGTTTTTATAGCCAATCTGCATGGTCTGTTCACGGGAACTTCTCCAGGGCACCTCCGGCCGGGGGGTCCTCTGCCTGCGGCTCTCTCTGAGCCGGGGTTCTGTGAGCCTGCGGCCTCCCGGGGAGGGAGCCTGTGGGCTTTCCTGGGAAGTTCTCGGGGCTCCCTGCTGTCCCAGGTGCTGGCTACCCGCTCGGGGCTGGCCGGTCAGACTGCCCGGCTTTACGGCCCCTCACAGAGGGCGCGGGGCTGGACAGGCGCAGCAGTGGGCGGCACTACAGACTGTGTGGCGGCCTCCCCGGCTTCTCGCCCGCTGTTCCCATCCCGGGACCCCGCGCGGGTCCGTCCGGCTTTCTAGAGGGAGGTGGATCCGGCCCCTTGAGCGGCGGGTGGGGAGCCCCATGCTGTCCCACCACCCCTGCTCTGGCCTCTGTCCCCCTGGGCCTGGCGTCCCCGTCTGCCACCCGGACGGGAGCCTGACCCACGTCTCTTGCTCCTTCTAGTCCGTCCCTGGGACAGGAGGAAACTAGAGGTTCCCCCGCAGCTCTCCTGAGCTAAATTGAAATCAGTGCTAATGAGCCAGCTTGTCTCTGTGGGTGCTCCTGTGAAACCCAGAGGTTTTCTTATAGGGACAGACAGGACGGGAGAGAGATGAGAAACATCAATTCATTGCGACACCTTAGTTGTTCATTGATTGCTTTCTCATATGTGCCTTGACCGTGGGGCTACAGCAGAGCGAGTAACCCCTTGCTCGAGCCAGTGACCTTGGGTTCAAGCTGGTGAGCTTTGCTCAAACCAGATGAGCCCGCACTCAAGCTGCTGACCTTGAGGTCTTGAACCTGGGTCCTCCACATCCCAGTCCTACGCTTTATCCACTGCGCCACCGCCTGGTCAGGCGACACCCAGAGGTTTTCTGTTGTGTAAATAGGTCCACGACTGCTCTCCCCTCCCCGCCCCTCTCCCATCCCGACCCTCAGGTGTGAGTGAACCGTAAACCATGTTGTTTTCATGAGTGTTGCAGAACTTTCATTCCAGAGTCATCAAGAGCTCGGTGACGTCTGTTACTTCCTCTGGCACGTTTTGTGTAATGGACGGGGATTCGCTGTTTCCATGGCGAGGTCCCGTGTGGTTCACTCCTCCTGGTCATCTGTGTAGTTATTTATTTGACGTCTTCCCCGGTGAACTTTCCCGACAGCCTCGTGGGCGACACGTGGCCAAACAGCCCAGGAGGAAATCTAGCGCAGGCTCAGGAGAAAGCCAGGGAAGTCTGGGGCTGTGTTCTTTGGAAGGAAGAACAGCTCGTGCTGCTGTCCTCGGCTCAGCCTCGAGGGCCTCGCGTGGATCCCTCGCCAGTCGTCCCGGAACCACAGCCGGGGCTCCTGGTGAATTCTGAATTCTTCCTTCCCCTCACACTCTCTCTCTCTCTCTCTCTCACACACACTCACACACACACACTCTCTCACACACACACACACACTCACACAAACACACACACTCACACACACACTCACTCATACACTCACACACACTCACACTCACACACTCACACTCACACACATACACACACACACTCTCACATACTCTCACACTCACATAACACTCATACACACTCTCACACACACTCACATACACACACTCACATTCTCACACACTCTCACACTCACTCTCACACACACTCACACATACACACACTAACACACACATATACACTCACACTCACACACACACTCTCACACACACACTCACACATACACACACTAACACACATATACACTCACACTCACACACACACTCACACACATGCATATACATACACACTCTCTCACACACACACATACACATACACACTCTCTCACACACACACACACACACCCGCCCCGGTCTTTCAGAGGGCGGGAAAGGAAGGAGCTGGTCCCGCGTGACGGTTCTGTGCTTGTCTGTGAGTTCTGCTCTCTTCTCTTTCTCTCCTGTTTCTGTTCTTTGTGGGGGGGGCACGTTTCCATCGTTGAGCAAGGCTGTCCCGGTGAAGATGGAGGCGTGGGGCCCTTGGTGCAGGGGATGGGGCTCACGGACAGCGTCCTGTCTCTGCCCGGTCTACCCTGAACCGTGTCTCGGACACCCCCCTCCCCATGTCTGCTGTCCAGCACGACGGGGTCGTTTCTCAGCTGTTACGTTCGAGTCCACACCCAGCTGCAGCTGCCCCTTCCCGCCCGGCCTCCTCGCTGCCCTGTCCACTCCGGGAGGAAGAGGAGGCCGAGCGGGTGGGGACACTGAGGCAGGAGGCTTGGCAGACTGGGGAGCCACTGACCAAACCAGCAGGCAGCAGGGGCCCCTGAGCACGTGAGGGGCCGTTGACGGGCTGCGCCCTGGCCCTGAATCCTGCGGGGACTCCGTCTCTGGAGGAGGGCGTGGTGGGCAGGGACAGCGGGGGGTCTCGCAATGAGAAGGGTCAGAGGTGGCCAGTGTCCTTTCAGAGGCATCTGGGCAGCACCCTCCTGGCCTCCTCAGGGTTGAGCTGGACTGGCCAGGCCTCCCTGCTGGGACAGGGTCGACCAGAACTCCAGGGACTACTGGGCCAGGACATTTAACTCTGGTGTTTCTGCAGCAAACGCAGCCAGCTGCAGGGCCTGGGAGGGGGTGCTGTCCTGGAGCCAGCCCCCAGCCCCCTCTCCCCCTTCCCCCCGAGAGCCTGTGGTGCCCTGTGCCTCGCCAGGACCCTCAGCACAGCAGGGACAGGGACAGGCGCACCCAGGGCCTGAGAGCGCGGCAGGCGGTGGGCGTGTCTGTCTGCCACCTTATCTGTGCTCTGGGGATGGTGGCATTTGCTGGGAACCGAATACGGCCTTCCAGCCTGAGAAGCCGTAGCGCCACTCGGGCCGCTGCCAAGAAGACAATGAGCTGCAGCTCGCACAGGTTTGGGGGAGAAATAGAGAAAAGCAAAATCTCTCCAGCCCAGGAGGGCGTCCCCCCCCCCAGCCCGGGGGACGGCCAGAGGGCTCTGGACAGCCCGCAGAGGTTGGGAGCCGCGGTCACAGCCTGGCCCGCCTCTGGAGTGAGGAGAGCTCCTGCCCCAGGCCGCCCGTCCCCGAGGCTGGGGACGAGGCTGGGAACGGAGCGGCCGGCTGCCTGGCTTCCTCGTGGGACCCCCGCACCGCCTTGGTCCCTGGCCACCCCTCCTTTGCAGGGGTCGTGGCCGTGACACAGAAGGTTTGTGACTTTGAGCCCAACCCGTCCACCAGGGCGACTGGTGCTTCCATTCTGCCGGCCGCCCGGCCGCAGGGAGATCTCGGCGGCGAGCGCGGCCCCGCGTGGGTGGCACCTTTATTAATAAGTCAGGAGGCTGGCCGGATCCGAGTCTGGGCTGGTTCTCACGGCCGGCCGGCGTGGCCTCCCCGCTGCGGGTCCGTCCGGGAGCCTTCGGGAACGCTGTCTCTCCTTCGCTCCAGAGACAGACCACACGCACGGGGGTCCCACCCAGAGAGCCTCCCACGACCTCCCGTGGAGAGGGCCCGAGGGAGTGAGGGCAGGACGGCTCGGGATGTGTGCCCACCTCGCCAGGTGGTTTGGGAACCAGTAAGTCTCTCTCCTCCGCTCTGTCCCGTTTCCTTTGGGAAGCGTGCTCAGACCCCCGGGCGGGCGGCGCTGCCTGCGTTTTGGGGAGGCCAGCAGGGTCTCTGCAGCGTTTTCTGCGCAAGGCCCGCGGCGCATTCTATCTGATAAGCAGGGCTGCTCTGCACGGCTCCCCCACCCCCCTCACCCCAGCGAGGACTTGCCCAGGGAGGGGGCGGGGGCGGGCGGGAAGTGATCCACTCCTCCTGATCTTAATGTCCTGGCCGGGCGCTGGGTAATAGCTGTGGGAGCTGGCGCTGCGGGGTCCCCCTCCGAACATGAGCCTGATGGGGGTGGAGATACCCGCGTTCCCACGCACCGGGCCCCGTCTAGAGCGGGCGGAGTGTTACGGATAGCTGCCGTTATTGTGTCTCCCAGAATGCTATCGGGAAAGCGAATCTTTTTTATGCCGAGCTGCTAAAAGCATCCCCACCCCGGGTCCAAACCGTGAAATTCTGTTGTGCGCACGATTCCCTGGCTGGCGCTGGGGGCCGGGGCGGTGGTGGTGGTGGTGGTGGTGTGTGTGTGTGTGTGTGTTGCTGCGCCTGTGAGCTTTTCCACTGGGCGTCTGGGGGGGCTCGTGTCTCCTCTGCACCTCGTCATGGGGACAGGACGCCGGCTGTGTTCTTTTCTGGTTCAATCCCCGAGGGTAAGCTTACCTAGCCCAGGAAAAGTAACCGCAGCAGCCGTGGGATGGGCCCCAGGCACCGGCCACGCACCTACCAGAGCTCCACCTCAGATTCCTCTCACTCACCCCGTTGAATCCTCGCCTGAACCCAGCAGGTGCCCCCTGCAACCTCTCCCTGCTCAGCTCTGTTCGGGGAAACTGAGGCTTATAAGTCACGGCAAGTTGACCAAATAAAGTCACCTACTGGGAGACAGCAGCCCGCTTGTCAGTGTTGTCACAGGGTTTGAGCTGACACCTCTCTCACCCGGAGTGTGGCTATGGGGCTGGTGGAGGCTCTGCAGCAGTCAGGCTGCGTTCGGAGGCGGGGTCTCCCTGTTGCCCTTGAAGGGGGCACTTTTATGGGGAAGGCGTCTTCTCCCCCACCCCCCGGTTTGTGGTTTGTTGGGACTGTCCACGTGGTGGCTGGGTCCTCCTGCAGGCTCGAGGGTAGCCTTCTAAGACGGCTGTTTCATAGATACATTTTTTTTAGCCCTTTGCGTAGCTGGGTCTGGTGTTGAATGTTTCTCTTGGTTTAATTGTGCTTCTCAAGGGAGAGGTGATTGGAAGGCACTTTGCTTACCTCTCGTGCATTAGATGGAATTCTCCTCTTAGGAAGAGCCGGGTCCTGATGTTGGGAAGTGCCGGACTCCGAAGGGGAGATATTAGGGGGACTCTCACCAGGACCCCCCGTCACTGCCAGCAGTTTGCAGAAATCGTGGGCGTGCGGAGGTCCTGGGTGCGTCCCCCTGGAGGGATTATGCGCAGCCCCTGACCCTAAAGGCATTGAGAACCCTGGAGACTGCCCCCAACTCAGCCACCTCCCTGACCAGCCCTGGGCACGTCCCTGCGTCTCCCCGCGACCCCACCCTCCTCTTTCCTGCCCTGCGACTCGTGTGAGCGACGAGCGGTCTTGAGCGCTGACCGGCGTTCTCGGGGAGCTCTGCGTCCACTCAGACACGAGGCGTTCTCGGGGAGCTCTGCGTCCACTCAGACACGAGGCGTTCTCGGGGAGCTCTGCGTCCACTCAGACACGAGGCGTTCTCGGGGAGCTCTGCGTCCACTCAGACACGAGGCGTTCTCGGGGAGCTCTGCGTCCACTCAGACACGAGGCGTTCTCGGGGAGCTCTGCGTCCACTCAGACACGAGGCGTTCTCGGGGAGCTCTGCGTCCACTCAGACACGAGGCGTTCTCGGGGAGCTCTGCGTCCACTCAGACACGAGGCGTTCTCGGGGAGCTCTGCGTCCACTCAGACACGAGGCGTTCTCGGGGAGCTCTGCGTCCACTCAGACACGAGGCGTTCTCGGGGAGCTCTGCGTCCACTCAGACACGAGGCGTTCTCGGGGAGCTCTGCGTCCACTCAGACACGAGGCGTTCTCGGGGAGCTCTGCGTCCACTCAGACACGAGGCGTTCTCGGGGAGCTCTGCGTCCACTCAGACACGAGGCGTTCTCGGGGAGCTCTGCGTCCACTCAGACACGAGGCGTTCTCGGGGAGCTCTGCGTCCACTCAGACACGAGGCGTTCTCGGGGAGCTCTGCGTCCACTCAGACACGAGGCGTTCTCGGGGAGCTCTGCGTCCACTCAGACACGAGGCGTTCTCGGGGAGCTCTGCGTCCACTCAGACACGAGGCGTTCTCGGGGAGCTCTGCGTCCACTCAGACACGAGGCGTTCTCGGGGAGCTCTGCGTCCACTCAGACACGAGGCGTTCTCGGGGAGCTCTGCGTCCACTCAGACACGAGGCGTTCTCGGGGAGCTCTGCGTCCACTCAGACACGAGGCGTTCTCGGGGAGCTCTGCGTCCACTCAGACACGAGGCGTTCTCGGGGAGCTCTGCGTCCACTCAGACACGAGGCGTTCTCGGGGAGCTCTGCGTCCACTCAGACACGAGGCGTTCTCGGGGAGCTCTGCGTCCACTCAGACACGAGGCGTTCTCGGGGAGCTCTGCGTCCACTCAGACACGAGGCGTTCTCGGGGAGCTCTGCGTCCACTCAGACACGAGGCGTTCTCGGGGAGCTCTGCGTCCACTCAGACACGAGGCGTTCTCGGGGAGCTCTGCGTCCACTCAGACACGAGGCGTTCTCGGGGAGCTCTGCGTCCACTCAGACACGAGGCGTTCTCGGGGAGCTCTGCGTCCACTCAGACACGAGGCGTTCTCGGGGAGCTCTGCGTCCACTCAGACACGAGGCGTTCTCGGGGAGCTCTGCGTCCACTCAGACACGAGGCGTTCTCGGGGAGCTCTGCGTCCACTCAGACACGAGGCGTTCTCGGGGAGCTCTGCGTCCACTCAGACACGAGGCGTTCTCGGGGAGCTCTGCGTCCACTCAGACACGAGGCGTTCTCGGGGAGCTCTGCGTCCACTCAGACACGAGGCGTTCTCGGGGAGCTCTGCGTCCACTCAGACACGAGGCGTTCTCGGGGAGCTCTGCGTCCACTCAGACACGAGGCGTTCTCGGGGAGCTCTGCGTCCACTCAGACACGAGGCGTTCTCGGGGAGCTCTGCGTCCACTCAGACACGAGGCGTTCTCGGGGAGCTCTGCGTCCACTCAGACACGAGGCGTTCTCGGGGAGCTCTGCGTCCACTCAGACACGAGGCGTTCTCGGGGAGCTCTGCGTCCACTCAGACACGAGGCGTTCTCGGGGAGCTCTGCGTCCACTCAGACACGAGGCGTTCTCGGGGAGCTCTGCGTCCACTCAGACACGAGGCGTTCTCGGGGAGCTCTGCGTCCACTCAGACACGAGGCGTTCTCGGGGAGCTCTGCGTCCACTCAGACACGAGGCGTTCTCGGGGAGCTCTGCGTCCACTCAGACACGAGGCGTTCTCGGGGAGCTCTGCGTCCACTCAGACACGAGGCGTTCTCGGGGAGCTCTGCGTCCACTCAGACACGAGGCGTTCTCGGGGAGCTCTGCGTCCACTCAGACACGAGGCGTTCTCGGGGAGCTCTGCGTCCACTCAGACACGAGGCGTTCTCGGGGAGCTCTGCGTCCACTCAGACACGAGGCGTTCTCGGGGAGCTCTGCGTCCACTCAGACACGAGGCGTTCTCGGGGAGCTCTGCGTCCACTCAGACACGAGGCGTTCTCGGGGAGCTCTGCGTCCACTCAGACACGAGGCGTTCTCGGGGAGCTCTGCGTCCACTCAGACACGAGGCGTTCTCGGGGAGCTCTGCGTCCACTCAGACACGAGGCGTTCTCGGGGAGCTCTGCGTCCACTCAGACACGAGGCGTTCTCGGGGAGCTCTGCGTCCACTCAGACACGAGGCGTTCTCGGGGAGCTCTGCGTCCACTCAGACACGAGGCGTTCTCGGGGAGCTCTGCGTCCACTCAGACACGAGGCGTTCTCGGGGAGCTCTGCGTCCACTCAGACACGAGGCGTTCTCGGGGAGCTCTGCGTCCACTCAGACACGAGGCGTTCTCGGGGAGCTCTGCGTCCACTCAGACACGAGGCGTTCTCGGGGAGCTCTGCGTCCACTCAGACACGAGGCGTTCTCGGGGAGCTCTGCGTCCACTCAGACACGAGGCGTTCTCGGGGAGCTCTGCGTCCACTCAGACACGAGGCGTTCTCGGGGAGCTCTGCGTCCACTCAGACACGAGGCGTTCTCGGGGAGCTCTGCGTCCACTCAGACACGAGGCGTTCTCGGGGAGCTCTGCGTCCACTCAGACACGAGGCGTTCTCGGGGAGCTCTGCGTCCACTCAGACACGAGGCGTTCTCGGGGAGCTCTGCGTCCACTCAGACACGAGGCGTTCTCGGGGAGCTCTGCGTCCACTCAGACACGAGGCGTTCTCGGGGAGCTCTGCGTCCACTCAGACACGAGGCGTTCTCGGG
This sequence comes from Saccopteryx bilineata, assembly GCF_036850765.1. Taxonomy (NCBI): domain Eukaryota; kingdom Metazoa; phylum Chordata; class Mammalia; order Chiroptera; family Emballonuridae; genus Saccopteryx; species Saccopteryx bilineata. Next base: position 55,699,906 of record NC_089496.1, read on the forward strand.
GAGCTCTGCGTCCACTCAGACACGAGGCGTTCTCGGGGAGCTCTGCGTCCACTCAGACACGAGGCGTTCTCGGGGAGCTCTGCGTCCACTCAGACACGAGGCGTTCTCGGGGAGCTCTGCGTCCACTCAGACACGAGGCGTTCTCGGGGAGCTCTGCGTCCACTCAGACACGAGGCGTTCTCGGGGAGCTCTGCGTCCACTCAGACACGAGGCGTTCTCGGGGAGCTCTGCGTCCACTCAGACACGAGGCGTTCTCGGGGAGCTCTGCGTCCACTCAGACACGAGGCGTTCTCGGGGAGCTCTGCGTCCACTCAGACACGAGGCGTTCTCGGGGAGCTCTGCGTCCACTCAGACACGAGGCGTTCTCGGGGAGCTCTGCGTCCACTCAGACACGAGGCGTTCTCGGGGAGCTCTGCGTCCACTCAGACACGAGGCTTGCCTGGGCCCTCACCACCACAGACCATGCATCTCTGTGACCCAGTGCCAGAACCTGCAGTGGGGGCGCTTCCTGGCCGATCCCATCATCACGGTGGCCGCCGACAGGTCCCTGGCCGATCCCATCATCGTGGCGGCCGCCGACAGGTCCCTGTTTGCAGGAAATATTCAAGGAGAGGGGGTCAGGGGTCCACCGTGGCTAGGGTGGCAGCGTGGAGGGCCCACGGCTGCTGCTCTGGCCTCTCCAGCTGGGCGTGTGTGGTCCTCCACCATCCTACCTGAGAAACAGAGGCAGACCTATCACACGAGGCTGTTGTGAGGACAGTGCAAGCACCTTGGCTCCTGTGTTCAGAAACCTTCCAGGAGGAAGCACCTGAGAGGAGGACCCTTTCCTTCCTTCCTTCCTTCCTCCCTCCCTCCTTCCCTCCCTCCCTCCCTCCCTCCCTCCCTCCCTCCCTTCCTTCCTCCCTCCCTCCCTCCCTCCCTTCCTTTCTTCCTCCTTCCCTCCCTCCCTCTTTTCCTTTCCTTTCCTCCCTCCCTCCTTTCCTTTCTCCCTCCCTCCCTCCCTCCCTCCCTCCCTTCCTTTCTTCCTCCTTCCCTCCCTCCCTCCCTCCCTCTCTCCCTCCTTTCCTTTCCTTTCCTCCCTCCCTCCTTTCTTCTTCCTCCTTCCCTCCCTCCCTCCCTCCCTTCCTCCCTCTCTTCCTTCCTTCCTTTCTTCCTCCCTCCCTCCCTCCCTCCCTTCCTTTCTTCCTCCTTCCCTCCCTCCCTCTCTTCCTCTCTTCCTCCTTCTCTCCCTCCCTCCCTCCCTCTCTTCCTTCCTTCCTTCCGCAGCATAAACAGCCCCGTCCAGCTGGAGCTGGCTCCCCGGCTGGGTCCACAGCCAGGGGCCGCGCCTGCCCCTCTGGAATGCCCTTTGAGCACATGCTGTTTACCCCACTGCCTGCCAGGAAGCCAGCGTGTAAATGGGCATGAATCACCGAGCCTGTCACTCGGAGCTGCAGCAGCCTGCACATTGACCTTGGTGCCCGCTGCGTTTGGACCGTGAGAGGCTGTTGGAGGGACACCAAGCCGGGTCCCGTTTGGACCGGGCTGGGGAGGAGGCCGGGTGTGCAGGGCTGTCCCTTCGCAGCCTGCAGGCCTTGCTGGGCCTGGCTGTCCCCTGGGGAGCGAGGTTGTCATGCAGACGCCCAGGGACTTGCAGCCACCGAGCCCAGGTGGTGTCCTGTCCCGCACCGCCTGCTGTTGGCGGCCTGGAGCCTCTGCCTCAGAGAGGACGGCCCCAGCAGCCTGCGGCCCCCCGGGAAGAGCTCTCAGAAGAGACCCCGCTGTCCGCACGCCAGGCGGCCGCCGTGGGAACCAGCCAGCATGGCCCTGGAGCGTAGACAGGAAACACGGGATGTCTTCAGCTCAGACCACTCGGAACTCAACTAGATGATGGCCTTTGGTCGCCAGGAATGTTTTCATACAGGTTGTTTTCTAAGTAGTAGCTTCTGCAGGGCGCACCCAGCTCTTGAACCTGCAGGGAGCCGGGGGTGGGGTGGGGTGCTGCGTGCACAGTGACTGACGCCGAGCCTCCTGCCCGGGCTGTGAGCTTCCCCTCCAACCGTCACCCCCTCTGCTGCCTGCTGGGGACCCCCGCCCACACGCTGCTCAGTCCCAGGTGCACCCGCAGGCACGGCACCCTCACCGATTACCAGGAAAGCAGCCGCCTGCACAGCAGCGCTGGGAAGGCGTTCAGGGCCATATCAGACCATCTCGTGCTACTATTTTCCATTTTTCTTTCGGAAAGAGCCAGAAACTTATTTTGTTCGTGGGAAATGTTCAGTGATTTTTGGCACATGATGTGTGGGCACGCACACGCGTGCACACACGGGCCCGGGCGGGGCTGCACGGCCCACCAGGCGCGGCTCTGCAGGTGCAGGGCGCCCTCAGGGGGCTGCGTGCGGAGTCAGCGGGGAGGCGGGCAGCGCGTGGGCGGCCAGCAGGCGCCGTGGAGCGCAGGGTCCGTGCAGGTGCAGGGCGCCCTCAGGGGGCTGCGTGCGGAGTCAGTGGGGAGGCGGGCAGCGCGTGGGCGGCCAGCAGGCGCCGTGGAGCGCAGGGTCCGTGCAGGTGCAGGGCGCCCTCAGGGGGCTGCGTGCAGGTGCAGCCGGGCGGCTGGGCTGTGGGCAGGGACCGCGTTGGTACCGGCGTGGGCACTGCAGGCTGGGCGGTGCCAACGTGGACTTAGGGGGCAGGGTGATGGGAACCTCTTTTAGGGGGCTCATTTGAGGGGGCATGGAAACCTTTCGTCACTCCCTTTTGTTCCCTGCTCTGTGCTGGGTGTGTGAGCAGGGACGTTGGTCGCCAATTCCGGGCAGCTCTGTCCTTCAGGGGCTCGGGCCGGCCCTGCGGCCATCCGGAAATAAACAGTTTTCACTGGGGAGTCACCCGTTTCCTAGAAGTGGTCAGATAAACGCCTCCTTTCTGGAGCAGGTCTGGGAACTAGCGAGGATGTCCCGAGGGCTGCTCAGGACCAGCCTCCCTATGGCGGACTGGGGAAGGACACACGGCCTCCTCCTCTCTGTCCCAGCTCAACCAGGTGTGGACGGTGGGGACAGGGACGTCCCTTCTTCCTCAGAGGCGGAGCGCCACCGCAGCGAAAACCTCAGGCCCCGGGACCCCGTCGTGCGGGTCGAGGTCAGCTCGGACGTCAGAGCCCTCAGACAGGACTTCCCAGCCTCCTGACCCGTCAGACAGGAGCGAGGCTGGCCCTGCTCGGGGTTGTTGTGAAGGGTCCACGCGTTACTCATCGTCAGCCCCCCAAACTGGTGGCCCCGTCCGCGGACGGCTCCCGTGCTTCTTTCTACAGACGGAAAGGAAAGAGGATGTCGCGAATAAGAAGGAAGCATGGCACCTTCGCAAATTATGATCCAGGTGTAAGGCTTCTCACGAGGAAAAAACAGAGAGAGAGAATTCACGTATATCTATGTATCACAGCCGAAGTTGAGTCCCGGGAGTCACTTCTAAGTCTCGGGTTCACCAGGGGACGTGGACCGCGGGCGATCGTGGCTTCCGGTGAATCCCATTGACTGTTCTCTCCCCGTTTTTAAATTATCTCTTTTCTTTGGCAAGGAGTACACGTACAAGTGATATCAGAGGACCGCTGGGAAGGGCCCAGAGGTGGAGACACAAAACCAGGGTGACGCTGTCCATCACCCGGAGACCGCGATTGCTGATTTTCTGCTGTGTCTTTCTGGACTGTTTTATGGTCTGCTGCTATAATGCATACCGCTCTTGAGAATGGACTTTAGCGACACAAATACTTGGAAGCTTTGTTTTCTGACAAACCCGTGTTGAGGATTTGGGCACATCAGCTTACATACTTTTAAAGTATTGATATTATATAGCATTGCTTTACAGTTCCACGATTTATCGAAATTGGCTCTTACCCACTAGTGGTTAGAATATTTTGTTTACAGTTAAAAACAAGGTGCAGAGCACCTCCGAACCTCACACGGTCGGTACACACATGAGAGGGGGCTTCTTCCTTTAAGATAAATTCCTAGAAATGGGAGTCACCTGTCCCATGCCTCAGGCATGGGTGTCCCCGAGAAGGTTTGCCCTGCGGGAGAACTTACACCTGTGGGGGGCCACGCTCCCTCTCTGTGGGTGGTCTAACCAGAGTCAGGCAGGAGGTGGGCGAGGAGGTGGGGTCAGGTGCTCTTTGTCTTGCTCCCTCCCCGGGCCTCGCACGCCATCACGGAGCTCTGACTCTCTCGGACACTCAGTTTTCTCAGCTGCGTAAATTTGGAGGACCAAGTGAGGTGGTGAGCTTTCTGCAGTGATTATTAGCATGGGCCCTGATATCTAAAATAGGTTCTTGTATATAAATGTGTGTGTGTGTGTGTATATAATGTATATATACACACACATACATACATACATATATATGTATGTATTATACACACACATACATATGCATGCTTATATGTAGAATGAAATACCTGTACAGACTAAGGTCAGTGCCTGCCCTGAATAGTCTGAAGGAGGCAAGAATGTCTTCAAGTGTTCATCAGAATGGGTGACTCATTGTCAGGTGTTAGAAATTGACACACAGTGAACTGAGAATTCAGAGTCCTGCCAGCCATCAGGTGACAGAGGACAGGGCAGGGCTGTGCGTTAAGACTGCCACACTGGTCTCACAGCCAGCCGCCTGTGCCCACAGTGGCTGGTGTCGGCGGTGGGGGTGGGGTGGGGTGGGGGAGGGGGCTGACGGACTTCCCAGCTCGTTCAGTTTGTCCCGATGTCACTCCGGCACACCCCTCCCCCATCCCGTGGATCCCTGGAGCTGGGGCCGTGTTCAGCCTGGGGCATGGGGACCCCCTGCTGGTCGGGCGGTGTGCTGTCCAAATGGACCTGTCACAAAGGGGACCCCGGTGGTGAGCGCGTTGAGGCTCTTTCTTCCCAGGAATGTTTCCTTTCAAAAGTGCTTCCTCTGTGTGTTTTCCTTAATTGTCCGTTTCCCGTGGGCGCGTTCGGGTCGAGGTCGGTGCCGGTTCACCTTCCCACAAGAGGCGCCCTTGAAGGTTGGCAAGGACTCCTCTCCTCAGAGTCTCTGTGGTTTTCTTGCCGACAGACGTCCTAGTTTTGCGTCTGATATGTACCCAAGGGCATCGTCATTCTGTTGTTTGCTCAGTTTTGTGCTCCTGTTGTGACTGATAACTTGATGCCCTTCAAAAGTGCCCAGAGAGTGATTTTAAATAAAGGCCTCACCACTCTGACGGCTCGTAAGCGCGGAGGAGGAGAGCAGCCCCCGGGAGCCGCTGGGGACGCAGGGCGGTGGCGTCGTGAGGCCCTGAGCTGGAGACGCCGCGTCACTCACTCAGTTTCCGCATTGTCATTCCAGGAGGAAGATGAAGGCTCGCGCGCCCCCTCCCCCCGGGAAGCCGGCCACCCCGGGCGTGCAGAGAGGACAGAGCCCCCACCGCGGCGCGTCCCCCGTCCGCCAGCAGAACCTGCTGCCCGTCAAGGAGGACCTGGAGGACAGGGCGGTGGCCCTCACCGTGGTGCTGCCCAGTGGGCTGGAGAAGAGGAGCGTGGTCAACGGCAGGTAGGGGCCTGGGCTGCAGACCCTCACCCTGGGGACGGCACGGCCGGAAATGTCTCCCCTGGCCGGACGGTGCCCGGCCCGCTCACCTCCATCACAGAGAGGGAGACAGCACAGCGCACTTCGGTGACGGCTGGGCACAGGTGGGGGGCACGGGCCTCTATCCCACTCCAGGCAGGTGACCAGCCACCCGCCTGTCCCTCGTCCTTGGGTGGCTGATGTTGGGCCGCTGGGGCCAACCTCCTAAATGAACTGTCCCCATGTCCGCTCCTCTGCTGGCCCGGAGAGGTGCACATACACCCCGCGTTAGTGCAGTCTCCACATTCAAGTTTAATTCAGAAATAAAATCTGATCCACAGATTTTAAATTGAAGGGAATCGATCTCCCAACCCATATCCTTAGATCTAACCGGCCTTGGGAACATGAGTCAGTCTGTGGCCAAGGTCACATGACCAAGATCACATGCACCTGTGGGAAGGTCACGTGGTCACGGTCACATGGCCACAGTCACATGGTCAAGGCCACAAGCACTTCTTTTCCCACAGAAGACACAGCCTCCTTTAATCACAGTGTTGAGTTTTATTACCAATAGAATTCCTAAGTTTTGTGTGTGCTGTTTACCAAAACAGATGATAATTATGTTGTTTGATCACTTTGGTGTTACTGCTACTGTTGTTACTGATAACTTGGTGTTAAAACTTTTTCTCAGAGTCACAGGAAACAGAAGTTTAAATTTAAATGTTGATCCAGTTTTTATGGTAGCAAGCAGAATAGACTGACCACTTATGAACACTTTCAAAGGGAAAAGTATGCTCACTTACGTCTGAGGTAGGAAGTAGTCTTCCTAGAAGAACAAGAAATGCTATAAAGTATTTAAACCTGAAAATGTGGTTTGTTCGGGTCTTTTAAAAATGGGTAACAGTGGCAGTCACATGACTCTGGGTGTTTTTATTCTCATGAATACACTGAATACGGTGACGCACCGGTTTTATTTTTAAATATCAGTTTTGAGATTCTACCTGCACTTCATGGTGAAAATTTACAATGAAATTTGAAGTGGAAGTTTCATAATGAAAATTCTAGGTGATGATTTAATGGGCAAAGGGGTTCATCAGCATTTTTAAATTATTTTGTGGCCCTGGCCAGCTAGCTCAGTGGTAGAACATCAGCCCAGTGTGTGGAAGTCCCTGGTTCAATTCCTGGCCAGGGCACACAGGAGAAGCACCCATCTGCTTCTCCATCCCTCCCCCTCTCCTTCCTCTCTCTCTCTCTCTTCCCCTCCCACAGCGAGGCTCCATTGGAGCAAAGTTGGCCTGGGCACTGAGGATGGCTCCATGGCCTCTGCCTCAGGCTCTAGAATGGCTCTGGCTACAATGGAGCAATGTCCCAGATGGGCAGAGCATCACCCCCTGGTGGACATGCCTGGTGGATCCCATTCGGGCGCATGCGGGAGTCTGTCTGCTGCCCCCCACTTCTCACTTCAGGAAAATACAAAGAAATGAAAGAAAAAGCAAGAAAAAAAAATTCCTTTGTGGGCTATAAGGACAAAACCTTTAAGAGTATTGCTCCAGGCTTTGGGGTCTGCCTGGCATTGGGGCTGTTGAGTGGTGGGGGCAGCATCTTCCCTTCGTTGACGTCCACCACTGCGTTCCAAACAGCACTGCCGGCGAGGATCAGGGTCTGCTCCTCAGGGGACCCTCCCTCCTGATGCCACTGGCCCAGGGGAAGGGGCTCGGGTCCCAGAAGTGAGGGCCACATTGTGCCCACGCGGGAGGTGCTGGCGGGCGGCCTGGTAGCGAGGACAGCCCCCAGCGTCCACACAGGAGGGGTTCTGGTGGCCAGAGCTGCTGTGTTTCTCTGTTCCGCAGAGGGGTCCTTGTTCTACGGGCCGGTGTCTCTTCACTTTGACTTGAGAAGCGTGCCATCGTAATTGTAGGTTCAAATGCCTTTAATAGATGCACGAGAGTTTACGTGTAAGTGTATTTTACTCACGGTTCTTCCATCTTGGGACCAATTTCTAGTTCCATTTTTTAAAGAATCTACTTTATTAGTGTATGGTGAACAAAGAGAAAGGAACTGTATGCCCTGTTGCGTTTACACCGCTTGGTGAGTGCGTAGGGAAGTCAGTCCACACTCAGGAAACTATCGCCACCACCCCACCTTGTCACGTATCTTTGTAAGAAAATGGCCTTGGGGCGTGTCTTCCAGCTGGGACACTCCAGGTCCAGTGTAGAAGCACATAAAGGGAGACAGAACAAAAAACAAAACAAAACAAAACACTTGCCCGAAAAACAAAAAAAAAAAAATAATAAGATTTTGGAAAATGATGTTGAACCGGACACCACCTTTCAGTGACAATAACCTTTATTTTTTTTCCCCCCTACCTCACAGTGTAGGGACGGCCACCCCGTCCTCTGGCAGCCTAGCTAGGAGACCGTGGAGATGGAGTATTAAAATAGATTCCCGATTTCTAAGTAGTAAACTCCGTTCCCCTTCTCCAAGGTTTCCCGGCGGACGGGTGCGTCAGCGCCGGCCGCGGCCCGTGGGCTCCCTTCCCCGGGTCACCCTGTGTCGCAACGATTGCTCATTCGGCAGCTCCGTGGTCTGGGGGGGGTTTCTGTATGTCATCCTCTTTAATAAGACAAGTGCGGGCCGCAGGCCAGCTCCTGACCCTGGCTGAAAATAGCTCTACGATGTTTGTCGACGTGGGTGCGTGCGGGCTCCTGTTTCACTGGAGCCGAGGAGCCTCGCTGGTGAGCACGTCAGGCGTGTAGTCTGGGGTCAGCCCCCTTGCCGTGTCGTGTCCTGACATGAAGCGTCTCGTGGAGAAAACACGATAGTGATGGGAGTCTGGTCCTGCATGTCACAGGGATTTATATATATATATTTTTTTTAAGTGATTTTTTTTTTTTTGTATTTTTCTGAAGCTGGAAACAGGGAGAGACAGACAGACTCCCGCATGCGCCCGACCGGGATCCACCCGGCACGCCCACCAGGGGGCGATGCTCTGCCGAGACCAGAGCCACTCTAGTGCCTGGGGCAGAGGCCAAGGAGCCATCCCCAGCGCCCGGGCCATCTTTGCTCCAATGGAGCCTCGGCTGCGGGAGGGGAAGAGAGAGACAGAGAGGAAGGAGGGGGGGAGGGGTGGAGAAGCAGATGGGTGCTTCTCCTGTGTGCCCTGGCCGGGAATCGAACCCAGGTCCTCCGCACGCTAGGCCGACACTCTACCTCTGAGCCAACCGGCCAGGACCTGTGTGTGTGTGTGTGTATGTGTGTATATATATATATTTTTAAGCTTCTTTTGAGTTTAGAAGCACAGATAGAAGTTCCGGCAGGTTCTTGCAGAGATTAGGAGCCGATGTTGCGGGCCGTTCTCAGGGGCCGTGCCGCGGCCTCTGTTAGGAACGGGGCGAATGGCGCACAGCCCGCGGGCCCTGGGAGGAGGCCACGGATCCCACCGCTCTAACTGGGGCCAAAGAGAGAGAAGATCTTTGAATGGCCGTCGCCCTCAGCCAGAAGGAGCTGCACGGACCCTGCCAATCACATGAGGGTCAGGGCTGTGTCATTCCGATGGGGTGGATTAGACACACCTACCTTGGCCCACACCACCAGGGGCCCGAGGTGGGCAAGGGCCAGCCCGTCCTGTGCAGCAACACTGTCCCTCCACATCCAGCCCCATGTCCGAGCCTGTGCAGGAAGAGGCCCCTCTACAGTGGACGGGTAGGCTGTTGACCAGCCCGGGTTCTGAGGCCCGGGCGCTGTGGAATGGCACGGGGCTCTCTCCAAGCACGGGCCGTGGGTCCCCACCTCCCTTGCTGGACAGAGCCCGCCGGTTCCACTGTGAAGGGAAGGGAGGCTCAGAGGGACCCTCAGCCCCGTCTGTGGACTGTCCGCCCGCCCACTCGGGTGTTGGTGAGGTCTCGTGTGGGCGGAGCAGCCGTGAGGTCGCCTGCAGCACCCGGGGGGTCCGTGGCCGGGACCCTGACCCCCTGCGGACACAGGGCTGCAGGGCTGGACAGGTTGCTGTCCCCCCAGGCCTCAGCGAGCCACGCAGGCCGAGTGGGAGAGGTTGGTGACGGTGCCAGGGTGCCCTCCAGAGAGAAAGGCCACTCTCCAGACCACAGGCTGAGGGTCAGGCTTGGCTTGGTGTGACCTACACTTTCTCTTGAAGAATACATTTTATAAGACTTTATTATTTTTTCAGAGTGGTTTCTGGTTCATAGCACTGTTGAGAGGAACGTTCAGGGGTCTCCCCTACACCCCTGCCCCTGCACACACAGCCTCCCCAACGTGAGCGTCTCTGCCCGAGTGGGGCGCGTTGCGGACGATGAACATCAGAGGTCACTCAGTGTGGTGTGGTCTGTGGGTTTGCAAAAATGCATAGGGACCTGTGACCTGTGTCCACCGTTACAGTGCCAAGCAGAGTAATTCCACTGCCCCGAAATTCCTCTCAGAGAAAATTCCCGGGACGTGGAGCCCACACTGTCACATCAGCTGGAGGGGAGCCTCACCAAACACCCTCTCTCGTCAGCCAGTCCCACGTGGTGGGTCCCACGGGTCCCACCTCACCCCCTCCAGTGACAAACCTCCCTAAGATGTTTCTGCCTCATTGAAGCTTCATCGGGGCCAAATGCAGGAGAAGCTAAAAAAAAAAAAAAAAAATACATCGTTGTGATGGGCAGACTGTGACACAATTGCCTGTGTTTTCTCCCCAAGAACCTTTCTTGCTGGGAAACCCCGTAGGTCATAAACTGACCTGCTTCCCTGTCCCAAAGGTGGGGGTGCTCTCTGCTAGACCCACGTTTCCTCGTTCACAGACAGCGCCCTTGTGCTCACACAGAGGGCAGGTCTCACTTTGTGGGATCTCGATAAGCTAAAAAAGTGGGGGGTGGGGGGGATTATTTATTCACGAAGGAAAATACATACTGAACGCCTCACGTTTATGATGCCCTGGGAACAGGTCATCCCAGCAAGCAGAAGATGTGGTGGAATTTGCAAAATGACCCGTGTGTGTGTGTGTGTGTATGTGTGTGTGTGTGTGTGAGAGAGAGAGAGAGAGAGAGAGGGGCGGGCCGATCCGTGCTGCCAGGCCGGCTTCTGGGGGTGACCCAGCCTCTCACACGCCTCTGGCCCACGAGGCTCCTTCCGTCACCTGTCCATTCTCCGTCCTTTCTCCCCTCTGCCCGCATGAGCCACTAACTGTGCGGGACCCGTGGGTCCTGACCAGCTCGGGAAGGGCTCTCTCATCCTGCTGTCTGGCATCTCTCTGGTGACACATGACGCCACCGGACGGGACTTTCTCCCCGGTCTTGCTGTGACTCTGTTACACCCGTTTGCCTTACCCAGGGCCCGGGGCCACCTGCTGGCTTCTGTCCCGCCCAGGAAACTAGGCCACGTTCAGCCAGTGTAAGGTGTGACGGCGTGTGCAAACTGTGTGTTTACGTACTTTAACCTCACGTCCGGAAGTCGTGACCTTCGTGTAATTTGGGAAGTGGGCACGGGGGGGGGGGGTCCCCTTATCCACCGGAGGGACACGCTCTCAAAGTTCCTTTCCTGAGGACTTCGAGTGCCGCGGTGTTCTGTGCGATCCCAGACCAGCGGCGGCTGTGTCACCAAGGAGCTGGTTAGAGACGCCAAGCCCCAGCTCGGACGGGGAGTCAGACACTCGGGGTGGGGCCCACGGTCTGTGCTAGAACTCGCCCGGAATTTCGGGTTGCACGTTAGCGTTGGAGAACCCCCCACTGCAGGCGGTGGCCCTGGCTCTGCTGCGTGTCAGGGGCCTGGACGGCACACGGTCCCCGACCCAGGGGACCCCACCCTGGGGTCCTGTTGGCCTGAGGGCCATAGGGGTGATTAGTGTCAGCTGCTCCAGAGAGGTCCTCAGCAGCCTGACCACGGAGGCTTTGTGACTCAGACAGGGCACCCTCCCTAGAGAAGGACGGTCACTCAGCTGCCCCAGCTACAGTGGCCTCTCTGAGTCCATGTCCCCGCTGTGTGGTCCCCAAACACCCAATCACTGTCCCCTGGCCCCAGAGTGCCCCCTGCATTTGGAGGGCAGTGGAATGTGGGCACAGGCTGTGCCTGGCTCTGTCTAGCTCTCTGTCAGGATTTGAAAAAGAACCACATAAGAAAAAAAAAACAAAACCAGTTTTCTCCTTTTTGAAACCACTGGCTCCTGCAAAAACATTCTGAAGTCTACACACAGTTGGAAAGTAAAAAAATTTTTTTTTGTAAAGAAGGAAGTAGAAAAACTCTACTCACTTTTAAAATTTAAAAATAGACACAACACACATGCCGAAAAATAAACACCAACTCTTCTTTCTGAGCACGTAGCAGACCTTCGGGGAACAGAGAGAGAAAGGAGGCAGAAAAGACAGGAGCAAATTAATTCATTGATTTCGCAAACTCTTGCATCAAACTTACAACGTGCCTGGCCCTGTCTTGATAAAGTGATACTTCCTTTCGCCAAAAGAGAAAGTTGCCATCTCCTTCAAGTCAACATCTGTGGTTTCTAAGATACAGGCTCCGCTGAGAATGGAAGGTCTTGTGCCCCTTAAGGACAGCAGGTCGACAGGAGTGTTCTGTTCAGCGCCGTTTCCTTGTAACGTTGACGAGATGCCGCGGGAACTTCACTCCTGCTTTTATGTCCAGTCAGCTTTTGGAAGAATTGGTTTTATCTGTCCTATCACTCGAAAGGGTGGGATTAAGCGAGGAGGACGTTCTGTCACATCGCTCATGTGAACTGACCTTAACAAGTTTCAAGTCAACAACAAAACAGTGGAGTTGACTAGAATTGTATCTATTTTCCCAGCTTCAGGGTTTTGGGCTCCTGGTTTATTTTGGTAACATTGTTACCAGTAGTGAGAATGATAAGATATTGCTATACAACCCTCCCCCCTCCCCCAAGAGTTTATGAGCGGGCTGCTTGTTGACCCACTGGTCCCTTCCTTCTGTCCTAGACGGAAGGGAGAATGCAGACCCACCCACCTTCCACCCCCACCCCACTGACCACGCCTTGTCTCCCTTTTGCAGCCATGCGATGATGGATCTCCTGGTTGAACTTTGCCTGCAGAACCACCTGAATCCATCCCATCACGCCCTGGAGATCTGGTCTTCGGAAACCCAACAACCTTTGAGTTTTAAGCCAAATACTTTAGTTGGGACCCTGAACGTGCACACTATATTTCTGAAGGAGAAAGTTCCCGAAGAGAAGGGGAAGCCTGGCCCACCCAAGATGCCTGAGGTCAGTAGGACGGGGACCCCCTCCGTGACGCCAGGGCCCACGCAGACACCTGGTGGTGGCGGGGGTGCTGAGGGATGAACCCCTGTTATCTCAGTGCCACACGCTGACGGCTGTGCTTGGTGGGGGGCTGGGAGGATTTGGGGAGCCGCTGTTTCCAAGCTGGGCAAAGCAAGGCCTTCATCTGAGTTTATTTTAGAAGACGGAAGTTTCCAAAATTTAAAAATGTTCATCGTTGTGACGTTGTTCCTTTGGACATTTTAGGAATTCGTCCAGAGCAGAGAGATATCCATTCAGGCTTCCAGCGAAGGGGGGAAATGCTCTATAACTGTGCAGTCTGCAACGGGATCACCGTGCGTGCGTCACACGTAGCGACTGAGCATGTGTGGGGCCGCCGCTAACGTGACCAGAACGTCTGACCTTTTAATTCATTTAAATGTAAATAAGCACAGTGGCTGTCTGACTGGACTAGTTGTAGAGGTTCCTGCTCCTGGAGGTCTTCCTGCCCCAGGAAGCAGGTGGAATATAGATTTGAACATTTTTCTTAGAGACTAGGGGTGGGGAGCTAGGATTTTTTTTTTGGGGGGGGAGGGAGTTGATGTTAGAAATATTTACTCACTGCAATTGGAGAATATCTTATCATCTGCATAGACTTACTTCAGGCTTTTAATTATCAATTAAAATTGGCTCTAGCTGATACTGTGCATTTAAAATAAGGCTTTGCTATGTGTGGTGCCCCAGCTCCACTTACAAGTTTCATTCCTGTAGATTCTTGCAACAGATACAAAATCGTCCTGCTTTTTAAAAAATGGCAGTTTAGCCAAGACAGTCCATCTCCGGTGAATTTCTAGGTCTGGCTGGTGATTAAACTTTAATTGATGCCCTCTATACTGTGTGGTTAAAAAAAAAAAAGTTTTCCCTAATTCTTCCAGTAAAAAACTATGTTTGAGGCAGGGAAACCCTGGTTCTACTCTGTGGCTTCTCTCAACTTCTCAGCCCCCCGGAAGGTGAGCCCCGGGTTGTACGTGTTCCGATTCCGGAAACACGGAGAAGGGGCCGTGCACCCCGTCGTTCTTCCTGAAATTCACAGAACCCAGCACTCAGACTGGACCAGCGTCCAAGGTCGGTTTCAGTGCTTCTATAAAACCCACTGTGTTTGCCTGACCAGGCGGTGGCGCAGTGGATAGAGCATCAGACTGGGATGCGCAGGACCCAGGTTTGAGACCCCGAGGTTGCCAGCTTGAGCCCAAGGTCACTGGCTCGAGCAAGGGGTTCCTTGGTCTGCTGAAGGCCCACGGTCAAGGCACATATGAGAAAGCAATCAATGAACCACTAAGGTGTCACAACGAGAAACTAATGATTGATGCTTCTCATCTGTCTCCATACCTGTCTGTATGTCCCTGTCTGTCCCTCCCTCTCTCTCTCTGTCTCTGTAAAAAACAAAAAATCCACTGTGTTCACTCTTAGGGTCTTAGCCCCAGGGAGGTGACCAGTGAAGGCCAAATAGGAGTGGACGGCATGAAACTTTGGCCGATGAAATGTTTTTGCTGGGCCACATTATCTGTCCACCTTTAGAATCAGCTCTGGTCACATTGATCGCTGTCCTTTCTGGTTTTTCTAGATCCGATGTTTAAAACACATGACAATGTTGTTCTAGCTCAACATACAGGCGTGTGTTGTGGGCACATATAAACACGTGTGTCCACAGACTTCTCTGCACACACGCTCTCTATCCCTGTGAATATTTATATACTCGTGTGGGTAAAGTTGATGTCTTGTGTAGTGAGGGGTCGATTTCTTTTTCTTTACAATGAATCATTCACCCTAACTTCCAAACTAGTGTCCTTGCGAAGGTGTGTGCAGGTGCTTCGTGTGCCAGTGTGGCCAGAACCCTCGTCAGACCCTGCGGGCGTCGGACTCTAGGTGCAGAACCCTCCCCAATGCCCGTTCCCCCCCCACGGTTAGCCGTCTGTCCGTCGGTGAGCGAGTGTGTCAGGTGCAGTGACTGTTCCAGGCGTCTCTAGGTCACTGTGCTGAATGCCATCTTCCCCACGACCCACCGCATTTGTGGACGAAAGACCGGGACCCACTCAGAAACCTCGCTCCACACCATCCCGGTGTAATAAACAGAGAGCGTGGAGCTGCGGCGGGCGGATGCGCTCACAGGGTCCTCTGGTCCGCTGTGTCCCCCGCAGAAATCCGTGCGGCTGGTGGTGAACTACCTGCGGACGCAGAAGGCGGTGGTGCGCGTGAGCCCCGAGGTCCCCCTGCACAGCATCCTCCCCGTCATCTGCGCGAAGTGTGACGTCAGCCCCGAGCACGTGGTTCTCCTCAGGGATAACGTGGCCGGGGAGGAGCTGGAGCTGTCCAAGTCCCTCAGCGAGCTGGGGATCAAGGAGCTGTACGCCTGGGACAACAAGCGAGGTGAGTCCCCTCCGCGGGGGGGGGGGGGGCACAGGTCAGAGGTCACAGGTCACAGGTCGCAGGCCGCCAGCCCGGAGCCCTCAGACCGCCGGCCTGCAGCACCAGGGAGACGGGCACATGACTTAGGGTGCTGTCCACACCGGGGTGGGAGTGGGCAGGAAAACAAGCTGGACTTGCTTCCGTCCTCCGGTGGTAGTTCTGCCTCTTGCGTGTCCTCCCCGCCCCCCCACCCCACCCCCCACCCCCGGTCCTGCGCCCGCCCACCTGCTACCTTTCTCCTGAGAGCTGTCCGTGAGATTGGGGGACAGGGTGTGGGGGGCGTGAAGGAGAAGACCGGAGCCTCCACCCTGAAGGAACTAACGACCCAGAACCCACACGGGACCCGTGTCCTGGTGGGTTTCCTCGTGAGTGACCTCTTAAGTGCTCTGAGTCCCAAACATGGCTCCGAATCACAGCCGGCGACAAAAACACGTTGACCTGTCCCCGAAAACGGCCCCAACCACCGTTCATTCCATCAGGACAACTCATGAGGCTTGGTGGCTGTCCGTGTGCTGAGGACATCTTAGTCCGCGTGTGGATGTGCCATGTGGCTCGAGGTCACAGTTAGAGCCACGGAGAAGCGTGGCAGCTGGACAGACCAGCGTCACGACAAGGGCTGATTGATCTAAAGGGCTGTTTCAACAGCGGTCAG
Source organism: Saccopteryx bilineata (assembly GCF_036850765.1). Lineage (NCBI taxonomy): Eukaryota > Metazoa > Chordata > Mammalia > Chiroptera > Emballonuridae > Saccopteryx > Saccopteryx bilineata. The sequence goes on from NC_089496.1 coordinate 55,715,782, forward strand.
AATGACCCCTCCCCCAAATCTCTCATACTCCTTGACCTTAGAATCGTTGACGGGGACTTCATCGACGTGTCTATTTTAATAAGCCTCCCTCAACACCTGCTACTTTTTTTTTATTTACTCCACAAATATTGAACATATTCAAGCTTTTCATGTGTTTTTCTGCAGCTTTTTAAAAAAAAAAAAAAAAATGCTTGCCATAAAAAAAATTTGATTTTTAATTCTGAAATGTTTTGTGGAAGCAGTGAGCATAGTGGAAACACCACCTCCTCTCTCCCCCCACCCACACACCTCCCCCTGGCAGGCTGTGGAACCCCGATCTCATATGACATTCAAAATAGGGTTTTAGCTCAATGGAGTCTAAGATACAGGGACTATTTCTTTCTTCATAAAAAGTGCCCTGACATTGGAGAGCGGTGTGTCTGGTGTTGGTGCTGGTCACTTTCTAAATCAGACAAGATGGTTCTCAGCGTCGGCCCCACGGGCCTTTGATACATAGCAGATGTGTCTGTCTGGTTCGATCCGCCCAATTTAAATCGGTTTCTGCAAATCTTTGTAAACAGAGCTCTCCTTGGGCCAGATGGAGACAAGAAAAACTGTCCCGCACTGACCTGTGTGAGAGAGAAAGCCCTCCGCAGACAAGGATCTGGGACTGAGGGCATCATCGGGACAAGGGTCTGGGACTGAGGGCAGTCATCGGGTAGATCCTGAGAGGGGGAGGCAGCACCCCCAGTTCCCTGGGGGACAGTCGGGAGTGGAGCCCGCTGAGCCCGCGGCGTCCGGAGCAGGGAGACGAGCGTTCACCTGGGACACGTCCCCCAGTCCGGCGCCTCCGCGTTGACCCCCACATGGGAGGACACGCGGGAGCAGCCACCTGGCTGCTCAGATCCGTCACCCCATCTGCGGTCGAGGAAGTGGCTCTGCCATGTCCCTGTGTCCCCCTCTCCACTGCCCTGGGCACCCCCGAGGGACCCTTCCTCGTGGACCCCAGTGGCCTCCCCCAAGAGTGCAGGCGTAACACCTAGCTTGGGGGGAGGGGGGCTGCTCCAGTCCAGTGGCCACGGTGTCCCTTTCACCTGGACCAGGCTGTGCCCTGGGCCGTGCTGGCTGTGACATGTTTGACTGCCGTCCCTGCCTCCATCCCATCCCGCAGACGGTCAGGTATTTCGGAAGAAAAGAGCCCGTTCCGGAGGCCCTCCACGGGGAGTCCTCTCCTCAGCGGCCCCTCTCTGGTTCCATCTCCTCCCCCCAGCCAGCTGGGAAGCTGCCCAGTTGGTGAGGGCCAGGCGGCCACCTTCCTCCTCGGAGTCCCTGGCCGGCGGCCGCGGAAGCAGAGCGCTTTGCTGCCACCTGCTTCTCCAGCGGGGCTTTGCAGCCGGGCCGCTGCGGGCCAGGGGCTCCAGGCTGGAGCTCGGACCCGCTGTGCACTGGGCCTCCTCCTGCCCGGGGCTGAGGGCGTGTCCAGGCCCGGCTGGCCCTTACTCTCTCCCTGCCTGCCTTTTCCAGTTCTCCTGACCAAAACTCAGTCGGAGCCCGCCCTGAGCTGCCGAGGTACGGGGGGGCCGGGGCTGCTCCTGCCCCGCAGGGCTGCGCTTTGCATGGCTCTGGGCCCGGGCGCTTCACGGAGGGGCCGTGGGACCTGGTGAGGGGGGTGCCGGTGTGGCTGGCGCACCTCTGGGTGAGGCTTGCTGCAGAAAATGAGGTTGTGGCTTGGTTTTCGACTCCCTGGTTGGCTAAGAAAAAGAATGCCCTGTGTGGGAGGACTTGCTGCGTGGTTCTGATTGGTAAGAAATAAAGAAGGATGTTGTAAAAAAATATTGGGCCTTTACGAAGAATTCCAGGGCAGCATTAAAGCCGTCTGTGCAGTAAAGGCGTTTTCTTCTTACCCGTGCTAACCTGTACTTACCCGTACTAACCAGTACTAACCTGTATTTACCCATACTAACCTGTATTTACCCATACTAACCCGTACTAACCCGTACTAACCCGTACTAACCTGTGCTGGCCTGACCCTCACATCCGTCCTTGCCTGCTGCAGAATTGAGGGCCGTGTGGTTTGTGACATTGAACCGTGGCTGTCATAGACGAGTATGAAAAGGATTAGTCCAGATTTTGCATGTGTTCTGACACCGGTTTCTTACAAGTTGTACACATGTACACACGCGCGCACACACATTTGCCTCTGTGCACAGTGTACACGGAGACATGTACACACGCACAGGTACTGGGACTTGGGTGAACCTTGCGGACTGCACACACACAATGAACAAGAAGTTCACTGAAACCCCAGTGAGCCTGTACAGTCTACAGAAATCCCTCCTGCTGTTTGTCAAAGTGTTTAACACTAGGTTTTATTTCTAGAAGAAAAAAATATGAGGATGACTGCAAGGCCACTGGGCGGTGGTCTGGCACCAGACCACGTGGTCGTCCTGCGGTGGGGGTGGCCGGCCCCGGCCGCTGTTCAGAGAGGGACACCCAGGGCTCAAGGATGTGGCAGTTTTCCGAGCCCTCTGTTGTTTACATGGGTGGTGTCCTAGCCCGTGTGTGTGTCGCGAGCTTGCTCTCTCCTGTGTTCACCCGTCGGGCACGGTGGTATCACGCATTGCCCATGTCCACGTCACGTGCTGTCAGGCTGGACACAGGCCAGGTACGCTGCACACACTCACGCTGACGGTGGTGGACGCAGTGTGTCCTGCAGTGAGGACACTCACGCTGACGGTGGTGGGCGCAGTGTGTCCTGCAGTGAGGACACGCTGACGGTGGTGGACGCAGTGTGTCCCGCAGTGAGGACACTCACGCTGACGGCGGTGGGCGCAGTGTGTCCCGCAGTGAGGACACTCACGCTGACGGCGGTGGGCGCAGTGTGTCCTGCAGTGAGGACACGCTGACGGTGGTGGGCGCAGTGTGTCCTGCAGTGAGGCACGTTTGACCTTCGTAGCTCGGTGCCTGACGGGGACTGTGACGTGCTGAGCCGTGAAGTCGGCGTGCACAAGTGTATGCACGTGAGCGCACGCCTCGCCGCTGTGGCTGCCCGCCTGTGGGTGTGGACACGTGTGGTGGGCGGCTGCCGACGGGCTCGGCTGGAACTTCCCGCACTGACTGAGAGCCCTGGCACTTGTGGCTCGGCCCCGCGCCGTGGCCGTGTGCAGAACCGTTTCGTGCATGTGGTGTTTGGCTTTGCTCTGTTGGGGGGACAGTGCCTGAGTGACTAACGCGGGGACCTGTGTCTGTTCTCTGGTGGGCGTACCCCAGTCCTGGTCAGCACACGAGCGAGTGACCTGAGGTTTGACGCAGACTCTGCACAGCCCAGCCGAGCCCTTTCCACCGGGGGCCTGACCGTCTGGCCGCCCCAGTGCGCAGGGAGGGGTACGGGAAGTCGTGGTGTCTGTCCTTCGTGGACACCGAAACTTCCCTCCTCTTGCCGTATCCATGTGCCTCGGGGAGGAGAACGGCTGGCTGGGCAGACGGCAAAGGCCTGGAGTGGCCTTTGGAGGGTCAGCAAGCCCAGGGAGCCACGGCGGTCAGTGGTCGGGCAGCAGCGGTGTGCGGGCAGTGTCGGACTCACCCCGGGCTGCAGATGGGGAGATTGAGGCTCAGAGCTGGAGCAGTCTGCCTTGAGCAGGCCCACACCTTGGTGCTCTCACCCTCTGCTCCCCGGTCCCCAAGTGGACATGTTCCCTCACCCCTTAAGCAAACTCACGGGGGGCGGGGTAGGGTTACTGAGTGCAGGGTGCTGGGCCCACGCCCAGAGTTTCCAACTCAGGGGTCAGGACTGGGCCCCCAGACCCCAGTGCTGCTGGCCCTGCCGGTCCCTCCTCATTCTGGGAACCAGAGCTCTCGGCTCCGCTGTCACCTGCCCAGCCCGCCAGGGCTGTGATGTCCCCATCTGGACCCCCATCCTAGCCCATGCCAAAACCCGGGTGGCTTCCGGCCCGAAGAGTAGAGTAGAGCCAATCGTAGTGTGATCACGACGCACGGGGCCTGGTGGGCCCTGGAAACATCGGGGGGAATCGAATCACTCCGTCAGGTGCGTGGTGGGCTGGGCGCTATTCTGTGCATGGGATGCCGACCCAGAACAGTGCTGAACGTCAGCTGTCCTTGAAAAATAAACAGATAAACAAGGAAGAACGCCCCCCTCATCCCCCCCCCCACACACCCAAATAATTAAACAGTCCTTGATAAAATAACAAAATTCTGATGAAGAAGGGAGAATCTTGAGGATTTAGAGCACAAGAATAAAAAAGAATAGAAGGGAAAGAAATGGACCCCGTAGACTGTCACCAAGAAAAGGGACACATTCCGGTTAGGGCCGAGGGGAGAAAATCGGGGACCATCACCACACCCGAGAACCACGGCGCTGTGCCCACTGCAGAGTGTGGGCGCCTGAGAGGGACCCCAGCTTCGCAGGGGCTCCGAAGGCTTGGAAAGGGATAGCTGACTCTTGTTCTCCCTGGTAAGACCCCAAATAAGGCTTAAGAGAAGAGGGTGTGTGCGTCGGAGATCTTTAACACGTGAAGCGCGTACTAGCTCTTCACACTGAGAAATAACTGGGTCCTTTCTCCCCCCTCCCCCTCTCCCTCCCCCCAGACACCCTGAGGAAAGCATCCCTCGGCAGCGAGGAGGCAGAGAAGGAGAAGAAAAAGTTCCTGGGGTTTTTCAAAGTCAACAAGAGAAGCAACAGCAAGGTAAGGGGCGGCTTGCGGGTGGGACTCTGCGTCCCGGGGAAGGAGAGCCGGTCCCTGAGGCATCAGCACCCGTTAGCCCTCCCGGAGGTTCCTAGGCACATTTCAGAGCAGGACTTCCTTCCGGTCAAGGGGGCTCGTCCACGTCCGTGTGCAGCATTATGCACGACGGGGACCGATGCCTACTGCCACACACGAACCCCAAAGCCGTGCGTGGGCGACGGGGTACTGCCACCCACGAACCCCAAAGCCGTGCCTGGGCGATGGGGTGCTGCCACCCACGAACCCCAAAGCCGTGCCTGGGCGATGGGGTGCTGCCACCCACGAACCCCAAAGCCGTGCCTGGGCGATGGGGTGCTGCCACCCACGAACCCCAAAGCCGTGCCTGGGCGACGGGGTACTGCCACCCACGAACCCCGAAGCCGTGCCTGGGCGACGGGGTGCTGCCACCCACGAACCCCGAAGCAGTGCCTGGGCGACGGGGTGCTGCCACCCACGAACCCCGAAGCCGTGCCTGGGCGACGGGGTGCTGCCACCCACGAACCCCAAAGCCGTGCCTGGGCGACGGGGTGCTGCCACCCACGAACCCCAAAGCCGTGCCTGGGCGACGGGGTGCTGCCACCCACGAACCCCAAAGCCGTGCCTGGGCGACGGGGTTCTATTCAGCAGCGGACCGGGAGCCTCGAGCCCGCCCCTCCTGGTGCCAGGACAGTGCCTGGCAGCTGCAGCTCAGCAGAGCGGCTCGGGATGGAGGGACTGGCGGTGGGGACCTGTCACAGCTGAGGTCTGACCCCACAGCCCACGTCCTCACGAATGAACCAGCGTGTCAGAAACGGCTCGACAAAGTCGGGGGAAAATCAGAAACGCTTTCATTGACTCCGTGTGAGGTAGCCTAGCGCGGGGGGAGAGCGGAGACCGTCCGGCTCGGCTTCTGGCCGCTGGCAGGGGACCCCAGGAAAGGAGGCACCGCTCTGCAGATGCCGCGGACGGCAGAGCCTGTCTGTGGTCGCTGGGGCTTCTCTTCTGGTCTGGGCTTTTCTCTTCCTCTTTCCGGGGCCCTGGGAGTATTTCTCCTTCCTCAGACCCCTCACCCCCGCCCCCGTTCATTCTGGGTTATCTCCTCCTTAGTGGGTTAGCGGCTGCTGTTTTGGGGGGGTGTTTCTTCATTCCTTCTTCTCCCCATGTTCGTGGTTCGAGATGCTGGGCGGGTGCGATCCTCACTCCACCTTTATGGGACTCTGTGTGGTGGGAGAGGTCAGGTCACCCCATCTTTCTTCCAGGGGGTGGCCCCAGCCTGCGCTAACCATAGTGCCAGCAAACGCCAGAGCCGCACTTGCCCGTCTGTCCAGAGCCCCACACATACCCCTCACCCACACCACACGGTACTGGGCAACGTCTGGCCTCAGTTTTTCTTCATTCAGAAGATGAGGGTTTGGAGTAAATCACGGGTTTTTTTTGTTTGTTTTTTCTTTTTGTATTTTTCTGAAGCTGGAAACGGGGAGAGACAGTCAGACAGACTCCCGCATGCGCCCGACTGCCCGGCACGCCCACCAGGGGCGTGACGCTCTGCCCCTCCGGGGCATCACTCTGTCGCGACCAGAGCCACTCTAGCGCCTGGGGCAGAGGCCAAGGAGCCATCCCCAGCGCCCGGGCCATCTTTGCTCCAATGGAGCCTCGGCTGCGGGAGGGGAAGAGAGAGACAGAGAGGAACGAGAGGGGGAGGGGTGGAGAAGCAGATGGGCGCTTCTCCTGTGTGCCCTGGACGGGAATCGAACCCGGGACCTCTGCATGCCAGGCCGACGCTCTACCACTGAACCAACCGGCCAGGGCCTCATGTATCTTCTTAAAGGAAAAAACATAGACGCCTACGTGTGCGGATTTGCGTGGGCGTGTAACATCTCCACAGAAAGTGTACTTAAAGGGAGATACCGTTTTGAGGGATGTAGAGGACGGCACATACCCTGTCTGGTGTCAACCACACGCTGACTTTATTCTCCTAACCCAGTCATTCTCAAACGTACTTAAGAAGCCCCTTAAGGCAGCCGTGTGCTTGGGTCGCGTCCCCGAGACTCTCACGCGGGAGGCCAGGGGGGACCCTGCCGTCGTGGCCTCCTGTTGAGCGGCGATGCTGTGGGTCGTGGGTCGTGGGTCAGCACGCCCTCCTGAGGAGCGTTCTCTTCCACAGTGACGGGCGACACCGTCATGGTTCGTGTCTCAGTCGTTAGGACGTGAGCTGTTTGGCCAGTGTCTCTGTGTACAGAGCGGAAGGCTAAGCTCAGCGTCAACGTCCTGGCCCTCCCTCAGGACTCAGCCCCCCCCACCCCCCCCGTGACGGTTTTCTGAGCCAGTGCCACCAGCCCGGGCGCACGGGGATGGTAGTGTTGCTACTGTCCAGGCGAGACAGACCCCACCGCTGGCAGGAGAGGAAAACGGGGCAGTGGCCGCTGCGCGCCGTGGGGCTCCGGCCTCTCGGGTCCATGCAGGGAGGGACGCGGCCTGGACTCCAGCTCCTCAGCGCAGGTCCCGCCGCCGCCCCCGAGACGTGGTCAGGCTGACGTGGCACACGCGTGCCTGCCCACCGGGGAGGACGTGCTGTTGACACTTTCCTCCTGGGGGTGACGAGGGCTGTCTGTGCTTGTGTTCCAGGTGGAGCCGCGCGGGCTGACGGGGGCGGACAGCGACGAGGACACCTTGAAGTCGGCGACGAGCCGGGGCTTGAACGTGAGTACCGGGCGCGGCTTTGCAAGGCTCTCCAGAAAGGGAGGTGACAGGCCCTGCGTCCAGATGGCCAACACCGGGTGGTGCTTGGCTTCCTGTTTGGTTGCCCAGGCTACGTTTGGAAGGTGGGGAATTCGTTCGTTTCTGCTTCCCCGCATCAGCCCGTGTGGCCAGCGGGACCCTCTGGGATTACTTCTGTTGATTATGGGTATTTTTGTTTGTTTGTTTGTGTGTCTGTGTATTTTTCTGAAGCGAGAAGCGGGGAGGCAGTCAGACAGACTCCCGCATATACTGACCGGGATCCACCCGGCGTGCCCACCAGGGGGTGATGCTCTGCCCATCTGGGGCGTCGCTCTGTTGCAACCAGAGCCATTCTAGCCCCCGAGGCAGAGGCCATGGTGCCATCCTCAGTGCCCGGGCCAACTTTGCTCCAGTGGAGCCTTGGCTATAGGAGGAGAAGAGAGAGACAGAGAGGAAGGAGAGGGGGAAGAGTGGAGAAGCAGATGAGTGCTTCTCCTGTGTGCCCTGGCCAGGCCAGGAACCGAACCTGGGACTTCCACACGCTAGGCCGACGCTCTACCGCTGAGCCAACCAGCCAGGGCCTCTTCCATTGATTATGAAGAGCAGCTGAGGTTTGGGAAATATACCCTGAGAGAGTTTTATAAAACGCCCTGAACCCTCACGCTGCAAAGATGGCACATAGAAACCTTCATCATTTTAAATCCGTAAAAGACAGTAATGGGTGGGTAGCATCTTCTGGGCGTGGAGCTGTTCAATGTAGCTCATAAAAGTTTGATTCTTACGGTCACTTTTACAAAATTGCAAAACCGAACTCTTCCACGACAGCGCCCCCACGTCACACTTGACTCAGTATACTTTTATGCCTGAAATTCTCTCATCAAAACTTGGGGTGAGGTGGGATATAAAATGTCACGTGTCTTTCTAAATTCGACTGGAAATATCCCACGACCATAAAGCTTTTGAGTGGGAAAATCCTGCTCTCGGTCCAGTTCTTACGGCCATCACGGATACGAACTATAGACATAGTGGTGCTATATCATGGTTCAGCATGAAAAATAAACTTTTTTTTTATGAAAAGACATCTTTTAATAAGATGAGAGGTAAATTTGTGGGGTTGTTTTTTTTGTTTTTTTTTTTTTTTTCATTTATTCCCTAGTTCCATTCCTGAACATGTGTTATTGATAAAACTAGAATAGCTCTCCCATGAATTCTGGGACCCTATCCTTTGTGAGGGCTGTAAACCCCTAGGAAACAGTGTAACAAAAAATGTAGCGCCCGAAACTGCTCCTTAGACCTCCTTCCCGAGTAAGTAAGTCACACTGTGCTCTTGCCAAAAGTCCCACCGCCATCGACGACCACCGAAAGTCATTTTGCGCTATCTTTTTTTAATTTTTTTTATTAAGGTTATATAAGAACACAATTAGGTTCTTTTCAAATCTGTCAATAGCCCAGGTGTGGAGGAAGCCAGTTGACTGGTAAGGGGATTTGTTGCTCAGTCCTACTAGAGTCCCTAACTCCTGGGGGCTGTAAGAAAAGCAATCCTTCCTCAAGTCCTTATCAAATAATGAGTCTCCTCCTATCTCTCTGGCTTGTGGGCCTTCATCTAAAGCCAATATATCCCCAGTAAGGTTCGAGGAAATTGAAATAGCGTCTGTTTTCCTTCGCTTTTGCGGATACAATGTGTTTTTTTTTTTTAAATAAAATGTTTACTTTTAAATATTATCCCCAACTTGAAATTCGATTGGTTTCTTTTTTCCCCCCAAGGTGCTAGGTTTATAGAGTTAGCCCTCTCGGTTTATGGAAAATGTCTTCCCTCGGGACCAGCCGTCTGCAGCCGTCCTTAGACACGCTTGGGGTCCCTCCCATCAGAACCCCGATAAGCCTGATCCCGGTCGTGCAAGGGCTCAGAAACCCTCTCCCTGGGCCGTCCGGCCTTGGGCGCACCACTCCCTGCCACCGCACCTCGGCGGCAGTACAGACATCGGTCCACTGGGGGCGCCCTAAAGTGTCTCTCGCTCATTAGTCTGCAGAGGGTCCCCTCTCGTGGGTCTCCGCTCCGCCACAGATGGTGGGGGAAACGTCTCCCAGTAGCGCAGGCCCGCCACAAGCTACATTTGTGTTTGAGTAGGGAATCTATTTAATTACACTGCAGATTTGGTGATTACGATGTATCAGTATCAGGTATTGACACGTTGGCCGATATTACTGTGAAATTGGTAAGTGGTTGATCCTATCTGAAGAGTGTGGGGAGAAGACATCTGCAGTGGAGAGATTCGTCCTAATTGTAGGTGGTCAGGTTAGGGTCATCAGGTTGTCCCTGGGGAGGCTCGTTCGTTTCACATAAGCTAAAGTTTCAGCATACACAGCTTAGCTTTCTTCATCGAAGGGTCCTTGAACGATAGTAGGTATGGTCACCTCCCACATAATTTCAGGCCGTTTGCCTGGAATTTTTCACTTTTCCTGGAAGCTCCCTCTTCTGCACCCAGGCACAGGTTACACTTCCTGCCACACGTCTGCGGCCTGAGGCACAGGGAGGGGACGTCATTGTAGTCAGCCAGGACTGGATGGGATTAGTGGGGAGGTGGCAGTGGCCCCAGGTCAGTCCCCCCCACCCCGGCTCCTCAATCAGGTAAATGGCCCTGACAGACCCTGGGGGCACGATGGAACAGGTCTCCAAGGTCAGCTAGAAGTCAGCACACAGAACACCCAGTGGTCCCCACCCCCGCTCTGTTCCTCGCTCTCAGACCCTGGTCAGGCCGTCAGACTGACTGTCGGAAGTCGCTGACCCTGGGTGGGCTTCTCGGCTCAGCTTTCAAAAGCCAGTTCTGTCGGTGTGACCCCTCCGAAGTTTTATCAGTGTGTGTGAGCTCCCGTGGATACCCTGGCATTCCTTGTGACTGTGAAGTTAGCCAGTCTCTGGAAGGATGATTTTTAAAAATATCACTGCCTCCATTTAATAAAATGAAATAAGATCCACGTGGGAACATTTCCCATTTGCCCCGTGGAGACGGTTACCAAAGGAGCCTGTGTGCGTCACAGTCTTTGCATCTCGTGGAAGGAGGAGGCGCCCACCGTCCTGGACTGATCTCCATATTCAGACGCCAACACAGGTCTGAATCCAGGCGGACGCGGGCCCGCCCAGGAGCCCGGCCCCAGGGGACACTGCCGACATCCGGCGCCTGGTCCTGCATTGAGGAGTCCGGCTGTGTGTAGGGACGTCCCCCGGTCAAGTGACCCTTGGGGGAAAAGTTATTAAAAACCTAAGCTGTAAAGCGGATTCCGTAACTGGAGCTCGCCCCGTTCCGGGCTTGTCCGAGGTCCTGTAGATCCATCCAGCTGGTGGGGCCCCGTCCAGCTTGTGGGGCCGGTTGAGAACCCCCTCCCACGTGGATGCTGGGTCAGTGGTGCCACCAGGGGGCAGTGTCCTCACAAGCACAGGGAATCCCCGCTGAAACTCCACCATCCTGGCCGGAGAAACCTGAACCTGCCTGGTGTTCAGAGTGCTCACAAACCACAGCTGCAGCACAGGAGACCGTGTCCGAGGGCTGAGCCAGAGGTTGGCGACGGAGAGCTAGTTTCTGTTATAAATCAACGTGGACGAGATACTCTCGGAGGGTAGCTTGTGTCTCTTGAAAGCGTCTTCCTTAGTCCAACGTGCAGAACGACCAGCGGCCGGGGCGTGGCAGAGGAGCTGCCTACGTTCGGGCGGGCGTGACTCGGCGTGACTGGTCGCCGGCTCCGGTGTGCGGGGAGCCGGGCTTGTTTCCACGTGGCCTCGTGTCTTTGCCGCAGGCTCTGGCCCAGCCTCACCGGTTGTGTTTGTTTAACAGGTTCGAAAGGTTGTGTGACTCCCACACAGCGGGGGAAGCAGGGGTCTGCTTGTGTTAGCGCTGGGATGAGCTCACGGGCAGCACCTTGCGCGGTCACACCAGCACCCCCTCCTCGCCCCATGCCCCACGCCCCGTGCCTTCTTTTCTCTGGGGTTGTGGGTAATGGGACGGCCCCCTTTGTCCCCAAAGCCCTGTTTTGTTTTGGCAGAGAGGAGGGTGTCCTTATGGGAGCGACGTCAGAGGGATTCCTAGGGGATAGACATCAAACCGTGGGGAGGGGGCCGAGCCGGAAATGGGCTTCGGGAGAGCCGTTCTGAGCCGCTCCGCCCACCGCTCTGCCCCTCAGAAGTTGTTTCTAACGTCCTCGCGCCCCCCGCTCTGTGACACCGACTCTGGGAAGAGGCGACGGAGGGTTTGCTTTTGAAGCTTCAGGGAGCTCCTTCCCCAGCCCGAAGCACTGGACCCTTAGACGAGACTGCCACTGGACCCTGACATGTGGGTGGACGCTGCCCACTGCCAGTAACTGTGTCGTTCCCAAAGTGAAAGGAAGAAGCCGTCATCGCAGCTGCCCGGCCGCACACTGGATGTGTGTGAGGAGGAAGGGCAGGAAATGTCCCTTTGATGACACTGATGCTCCTTGTGTTCTCTTCCCCCACGAGCATCTCTGTTTCCCTAACGCCTGCAGTTGTCCTGCGCCTCCCCCTGCTCGTCAGACACCTGGAGACCGTGGACACTCCGAACCCGCATGCGGGCAGCTGTGTGAGTGGCATTGAAGTTGCTCTGAACCCAGGGAGCAGCGGGAAGCAGGCAGGTAGGAGGCAGGTAGACAGGTAGAAAGGTAGGCAGGCAGGTAGGTAGACAGGCAGGTAGGTAGACAGGTAGGTAGGTAGGTAGACAGGCAGGTAGGTAGACAGGTAGGTAGGTAGGTAGACAGGCAGGTAGGTAGACAGGTAGGTGGGCAGGCAGGTAGGTAGACAGGCAGAAAGGTAGGCAGGTAGGTAGGCAGGCAGGTAGGTAGACAGGCAGGTAGGTAGACAGGTAGGTAGGCAGGCAGGTAGGTAGACAGGTAGGTAGGTAGGTAGACAGGCAGGTAGGTAGACAGGTAGGTAGGCAGGCAGGTAGGTAGACAGGTAGGTAGGTAGGTAGACAGGCAGGTAGGTAGACAGGTAGGTAGGCAGGCAGGTAGGTAGACAGGTAGGTAGGCAGGTAGGTAGGTAGACAGGTAGGTAGGTAGACAGGTAGGTAGGCAGGCAGGTAGGTAGGCAGGCAGGTAGGTAGGTAGGCAGGCAGGTAGGTAAGTAGGCAGGTAGGTAGGTAGACAGGCAGGTAGGTAGACAGGTAGGTAGGCAGGCAGGTAGGTAGACAGGTAGGTAGGCAGGTAGGTAGGTAGACAGGTAGGTAGGTAGACAGGTAGGCAGGCAGGCAGGCAGGTAGGTAGGTAGGTAGGCAGGTAGTCAGGTAGACAGGTAGGCAGGTAGGTAGGTAGGCAGGCAGGTAGGTAGGCAGGTAGGTAGACAGGTAGGTAGGTAGACAGGTAGGCAGGCAGGTAGGTAGGCAGGCAGGTAGGTAGGTAGGCAGGTAGACAGGTAGGCAGGTAGTCAGGTAGGTAGGCAGGCAGGTAGGTAGGTAGGCAGGTAGTCAGGTAGGCAGGTAGGTAGATAGGCAGGCAGGTAGGTAGGCAGGCAGGTAGGTAGGTAGACAGGTAGGTAGGCAGGCAGGTAGGTAGGTAGGCAGGTAGTCAGGTAGACAGGTAGGTAGGCAGGTAGGTAGACAGGTAGGTAGGTAGACAGGTAGGTAGGCAGGCAGGTAGGTAGGTAGGCAGGCAGGTAGGCAGGTAGACAGGTAGGCAGGTAGACAGGTAGGCAGGTAGGCAGGTAGACAGGTAGAGAGGTAGGCAGGTAGACAGGTAGGCAGGTAGACAGGTAGGCAGGTAGGCAGGTAGACAGGTAGGCAGGTAGGTAGATAGGTAGGCAGGCAGGTAGGTAGGTAGGCAGGTAGGTAGGCAGGCAGGTAGGTAGGTAGGTAGGCAGGCAGGTAGATAGGCAGGCAGGTAGATAGGCAGGCAGGTAGGTAGGTAGGCAGACAGGTAGGCAGGCAGGTAGGTAGGTAGACAGGTAGGCAGGCAGGTAGGTAGGTAGACAGGTAGGTAGGTAGGCAGGTAGATAGGCAGGTAGGTAGGCAGGTAGATAGGTAGGCAGGTAGGTAGGCAGGCAGGTAGATAGGCAGGTAGGTAGGCAGGTAGATAGGCAGGCAGGCTGCAAAGGAAGGGCTGGGCGCCTCCTCTGAGATGACCAGTCACGCAGGGACCCGCCATCAGGGGGGCTCTGCTGCAGGGGAGCCATGGGACATGGACACACAGACAGGCACAGGGAGCCCACCACAGGTGCTGCTCCGACTCCGTGTGCCTGGGCCTGGGGCCTTGTGAGAATTAGGATGCTGGGACCCGGGGCAGGGCCCAGATCTGCACTTGGAAGGAGACCAGGTGAGGCTGACGCTTCAGGAACAGAGGAGGACACACTGGTGAAGCCGAGAGACAGACTCGGAGGCAGAGCTGTGGGTGGGGGGGGGCAGCGGTGTGGGGGCAGAACGTGGGGGCCGTGCAGAGGAGGCCGTGCAGAGGGGGCAGCTCGGCGGGAGGGGGGGGCTGGGAGCCGTGGGCGGGGGGAGGGGGCAGCGGTGTGGGGGCAGAACGTGGGGGCCCCCCTGGGAGCCGTGGGGGGGGAGGGCAGTGGTGTGGTAGCAGAACGTGGGGGCCATGCAGAGGGGGCAGCTTGGCGGGGGGGGGCCCCTGGGAGCCGTGGGCGGGGGGAGGGCAGCGGTGTGGGGACAGAACGTGGGGGCCGTGCAGAGGGGGCAGCTCCGCGGGGGCCCCCTGGGAGCCGTGCTGGCAGTACAGGACATGGATCAGGGTAGCCCTGCCACAGGGGTGCCACCAGCAGCGGGGATGTCCCATCCACACAACATGGTCTTCACCGTCACACGCGGTGTGCACGTGTGCGCGCACACGCGGTATACACGTGTGTGTATACGTGTCAGGGGTGGTTTTCAATGACTCGAGATTGGAACCACGTACGTCATGTCCAGCACGGGACCACAAATGGCTGTTTCTCAATATGTGACCCTCAGTCCGGGGTGACAAGGGTCAGAGCTTCCTTTTCTACCTCATGGTCAGAAGGACGCCACCTTTGCGTGGCTGAGGACATTTGCCGCCCAGGTGACCGATCGGGGATCTCTCCTTTATGTCGCCAGCGTCACTCTTATAGATGATGGCTTTTAACCAAGCCTCGTTCGGGTGACGCTTTGTGCCAGGTGACACCTGGGAACCCCGAGGTCGGCTGTCGGGACGGGACGCAGACGTCCAGGACTGAGCGGCTCGGTGAGAGAATGTGACACATGTGGACAGTACCACTGAGAGGACATTCCAGGAGATCAGAGTAAAAAGGGAAGGAAAACCAAGACCAATAAAAAGATCAAGGAATAGTTTTGGCCCCCCCCCCTTGGCTTAAAAATGTATATATTTATGTCATACGGCCATGCCAGCGTTTGGGCTGAACTGTACGAATACGTACACATCTAGTGCGACTTCCCTGGTGAATTGTCTTTAATATTTGTTGTGGTTTTTTTGCTGCTGTTGTTTTCAGCAAAAATGGATTTCTGGGCCCTGGCCGGTTGGCTCAGCGGTAGAGCATCGGCCTGGCGTGTGGGGGACCCGGGTTCGATTCCCGGCCAGGGCACACAGGAGAAGCGCCTATCTGCTTCTCCACCCCTCCCCCTCTCCTTCCTCTCTGTCTCTCTCTTCCCCTCCCACAGCCGAGGCTCCATTGGAGCAAAGATGGCCCGGGCGCTGGGGATGGCTCCTTGGCCTCTGCCCCAGGCGCTAGAGTGGCTCTGGTCTCGGCAGAGCGACGCCCCGGAGGGGCAGAGCATCGCCCCCTGGTGGGCAGAGCGTAGCCCCTGGTGGGCGTGCCGGGTGGATCCCGGTCGGGCGCATGCAGGAGTCTGTCTGACTGTCTCTCCCCGTTTCCAGCTTCAGAAAAAAAAAAAAAAATGGATTTCTGTCTTACACTGTCTGCCTGATTTTCTGGGTTCTTAGCAAAAAATATAAGCACAGCATACATGCAGATGATTGTGAAGCCTATGCCTTTGGAAATGCAATGATTTACGTAAAAAGAATGGGATTTTCACTTGCATTTGAATTTTCTTGGCACTCCCCGTGAGGGAGTGGGGGGGTGCGTGGAGATCTCGCCGGACGTGTACGCCGGCCTCTTCGCTGCCGATGGCCTTCTGTGGACGTCATCCTCGTGGGACCCGGAACAGATGCTAAGCCACTCGGGCCCCGGGAGTGTGGCATCACGAAGCAGGTGTCCCGTTCCGTTGGGCCAGACGTCGACTGATGTGGCCGCCCTGACGCGTGCGCACCTGAGCAGGCTCCGGCCTCTGAGTAGCCTCTCATCGATGGAGAAAGGGGTGGAGACCTGTCACCACGGACCCCAGAAGCCAGGCGGACGGCGCTGTCTTTGTTCATTACCTGGGAAAGCGAGCGCTCTACGGTTTTCCAGAAAGCGTGCGTTTGATGACTCCGTGCGTGAGTGGTTCCTAACCCTCTCTCTGCATCCGTCGACGGAGCTGATCCTGCTGTGCCCACCCCCCCACCCCCCCATACCACTGTCTTTGGGGGTCATCGACAACTTCGAGCACTGCTGCCTCCTGGTGTTGCTGGGACGCTGCCTGGGGGGCCACCGTCTCCCCCGAGAGAAGCTCGGGCTGTCATTGTCCTTGCCCCACCCAGCAGCCTAGCCTTCCAGGGTTCCAGACGCAAGGACAAAAGGACTTGCTGAGATAATGAGGACGTTTCAAGCAGAAGCGGTCAGTGAGGTGTCCATTTAATTAAGAATTGGACGTCTGGGGCACAGTGCCTCCCCCCCCCCCACACACACACACAGGAAGCTGCCCTCGCTCTGCGCTGACACTCGGAGCCTGCAGCGATCACTTTCCTGTCCTTGCTTGTCGTCCCCTCCCCCCGTGTGTGTGACATGGGGCCCCCGTATCACTCCCTGCTGCCCGGGACGCGTCACTGCCGTGGCTGGTGCTGGTGAAACTCAGGGTGACTCTGGTCTTCATCCGACTTTCCCTGTGCCGGGCGGCAGTCTGTCTGTCTGGAGGGGCTCACACGCCTCAGTCTGAGCTCCCTGAGGTCCGGGGCCTGAGGGCAGTGGCTGCTCCGTCCCCTTCTCTCTCCACAACCTTTTCCTTCCCGACGTACCGGCTGCACCCACCGGAGAAACGCTTCCGAGAGCAGGCCGACCCGTGAGTCTGCCCCCCGACATTCAGAGAAGGGCATGACGCATTCCCTGCAACAGCAGGACCTGACAGGTCGAACGCTGTGTTCTCGGCCAGTTTGGACGGGGCAGGGAACCCCGTGGTGCCTGTCTCAGGCTGTGCCGGGGGGGGGGGCAGCTTTGCCACTGAGTGGCTGGACACACCCTGGGACGGGGGGGGGGGGTGTCAGGGCCCAGGCCAGTCTGTCCTGGCTCCAGGCTGTGTGGACTCAACTCCCTGCTTTCCGTTTCATGTGCCGTTGGTGGTGGTGGTGGGGGGGGGGGGGTGTCAGGGCCCAGGCCGGTCTGTCCTGGCTCCAGGCTGTGTGGACTCAGCTCCTTGCTTTCTGTTTCATGTGCCGTTGGTGGGAGTCAGCGTTTGACAGGACACCCGATACTCCAAGGTGTTTTCCACCTGAGTGACCCTGTGGATCGTTTTCTGCGTTCTGTGCACCGAGTTTGGAAGGGGGGAAGGAGGACCGAGGAGGCAGACCCCAGGGGCCCTCAGAGAGCCGGAGGGTCAGGACCGCAGGCGGAGGAGCCCCCGATGCCGCAGAATTCAGGAGCGGGGCTGAGGGGCCGCCCGTACGCAGGAGGGGCGGTGGGCGGAGGTGTCTGTGGGCCACACAGAGCAGACCTGGGCTGAAAATGCCTGTCAGCATCCATGACGTCCTAGGGACCCAGACGATGGGCCTTGAGAAGTCAGGAGAATGGATCAGAATGCGCAGGGGACGGGGACCTCGCTCTGGCCCTCGCTCTGGTCACTCTCACCAGAGGAGAAGGGAGCCACCGACATTGGCACGCTACGGGACACAGAAGTTAGGAGTTGACAAAGGTGACAGAAGTGGACTTGCCCCGTTGTAAAGGGGCCGTCCCTCCGGTTCTGGTCCTGCCTGTGCGCGCCTGGTGGGTCAGGAGAACTGGGGCCAGTTCCTCCCCTCTCGGAGGTGACAGCCCAAGAGGTCAGAACACCACGGAGGCTGCTGCAGGGCCACCAGAGTCGAAACCTGCCGTCTCTACCCAGCGGAGGACCTGTGACGTTCTTTTCAAGGACTTTTCTGCCCAGAGATTCCAAACACCGCTCGGGGGCCTGGGAAAGCCGGAGGAGAATTCCCGGTGGCATGCGTGATTCGTCAGGCACGCTCGGTTGTGGGCAGCAGGCCCTGGGAGTCCCGAGTCTAGACAGGGCGGGGTGAAGAGAAGCAGTTAGAATCGGGGTTGTGAAACGCACGGTCATGAACGAACGTCCTGTTTACGGGATCCCGAGCAGAGCCGTGCCTCCTGCCGAGACAGGGCTGCCGGCTGGCGGGCTGTGAGGGGTCTCCCGCGCAGTTCACGGGCTCCAGCAAACCTCCGTGTTTTTGTGCCCGTGTGTTGGGGGCAGGGGTGTGAGCGAGGCGGCGATCCAGGGAAGCCTCTGCCCAGCTCCAGACCCGAAGCGCCCTCCTCTGGTTCCTCCCTCTCGTCTGGTCCCTGGTTTGTGACGTCAAGCCGAGCTCCGTCTCTCGAGGTCCCCCTGGTTGACATGGAAGCAGCCGGAAGGCAGAGGAGACTCTGAACACCGGCTCGCGTGGACACGGGCCTGACGCCTGCCGGACTCCAGGGCCGGGGGAAACGATTCTTCCCTTCGCTCGTTTCCGGGGGAGCCTGAGCGGGGCACACGGGCGAAGGCGCTGGCTGTCGGGCTCTTCCCGGCGGGTCCCCACCCGTTTCCGACGGGCCCCTTGCCTCGGCCGAGCCAGGTGCTGGAGACCGGGGCCGCCCGGCGTCTCGCGGGGCGCGCAGACCGCGCAGACCACGGGGACGGCTCTTCCCCGGACCTTCGTGTCCGAGTTCAGGAAGACGGAGCCCCAAGGATGTTCTCCGGGGACCAGACGGTCGTGCGGCTGGAAGAGCAGAATGGAATCTGGGTCTGGGCGGGGGTCCCACGGGACTAGGCCTGAATGGTGGGGGTCCCCTTCCCACATTTACCTGAGACACAGAGGAGGAGCTGCTCACACCCCCAAGGAGGAAGCTTCTCCCCCAGGTTCATTGTGTAAACGGGGGTTACCCGTTACCCGCCGTGCAATGCTGGCTCAGGAGCGTGGGCGGGGGCGGGGCAGCAGGGGGGGGCACCGGCCTCCCTCCTGCTCCGTGGACCCCACATTTCGACGAGGGAGGAACGTGGGTATATGATAAGCGTGGTCACAAGTGCCGTACGGGGTCCCGGCTTCGTGCAGAGAGCTCTCTACGGCTCTCTCGCGGGCCAGCACCCGTTCGCTTCCCGTGATCACGGTGCAATGTTGGCGCTGGGATCTACCCCAGGCGTAGGGGAGAGAAACTGAGGCAGAGAGCCGTGAAGAAACCAGCCCCCAAGGTCACGCGACTTGAAGTGGCAAAGCCGGGGGTCGCACCTGGGCGGCGTGTCCGTCCTCTGCGAGCTCACCGCCCCCCTGGCCTGGCCTCGGGGTGGGAGCTCCAGGCACCTTGGTGTGTGTGTGGGGGGGGGGACCGTTCCGCAGGGGGGGGGGAGCAGGTGCACCAGGTTGGTGGGGGGGCTCTGTTTTGCTTTTTCGTTTGTAATTAGAGTTCTGAGTGTGCGCTCTCTGCACAAACACTCGTGTGGTTCCGTCAGAGCAGATCGGAACAAGAGGGGACAGAAGACATTGTATGTGCCTTTTGTGTGCGGCCCAGGGGGAGGCCCTGCTCCATGTGAGCACTTTCTGGGGTGTTGGGGTGCGTTTGTTTTCAGGGCACTGGGGGTCTGGGGCGATGGGCTGCTTGCACAGGTCACGCGTGCTGTTTACTCTGCACGATCACTTGCCCCTCACTTCGGGGAGGTGGAAGGGACGGAAGCCCCTGTCCCCTTTCCACAGCAGGGGCAACGCCTTCCGGGACGGTGAGGACCGGGCCCCGGTGTCCGTCTGTTCTTCCTCTTCTGGGCACCTCGGGGCCCTCTCCATCGACAGGGTCCCATGTGAGGGAGCAGAGTTCACCCCTGCAGCTCGCCCCAGAGAGAGAACGTTCTCGCTGCTCAGGGCTCTCCCTGGGGGCTGCACGCGCCTGCTGTCTCTACGACGGCGGTTCAGACAACAAACCCGACACAGGCCTCGGTTGTGGGACCTCGTCCACGACGACCTTCCCTGGGAGGTGGAAGCGCGGGGTTGGCACGGGCTGGTCAAGCCCGCCGGGGGAGACGAGGACCGTGGGGACCTGGGTGGACGGTTGGACACGGGTGTTCGGGTCTGAGCACGCACCACGGAGCGACGGCGTAGTGTCGTCGTGATGAGCTCATAGATCTGCCTCCCCCCCCTCGTGATGAGCTCATAGATCTGCCTCCCCCCCGTGATGAGCTCACAGGTCTGCCTCCCCCCCCCCATGATGAGCTCACAGGTCTGCCTCCCCCCCCATGATGAGCTCACAGGTCTGCCTCCCCCCCCATGATGAGCTCACAGGTCTGCCTCTCCCCCCTCGTGATGAGCTCACAGGTCTACCTCCCCCCATGATGAGCTCACAGGTCTGCCTCCCCCCCCCATGATGAGCTCACAGGTCTGCCTCTCCCCCCCCCCGTGATGAGCTCACAGGTCTGCCCCCCCCCATGATGAGCTCACAGGTCTGCCTCTCCCCCCGCCCCGTGATGAGCTCACAGGTCTGCCTCTCTCCCCCCCCCCCAGCAGGGCTGCTTGACGACGCCCAGCTCCCCGTCCGTGAACTCTCGCTCCCTCACGCTGGGTCCTTCTCTATCGCTGAGCAACATCTCGGGCGTGTCCTTCAAGTCGGACGTGAAGAAGCGCAGAGCCCCTCCCCCGCCATCCCTGCCCGGGACGGGGCCCCCCGCACCGGACAAGACCTCGGAGAAGGTAGGGAAGGGTGCCTCTTGGATCTCGGAGAAGGTAGGGGAGGTGCCTCTTGGACCTCGGAGAAGGTAGGGGAGGTGCCTCTTGGGACCTCGGAGAAGGTAGGGGAGGTGCCTCTTGGACCTCCGCTCTCTTTCTTAACTTTTTGGGTTTTTGACACGTACATCAAGATTGTTTTCATTGTCCTGTCCCTTCAGGTGGCTCTCACCTTTTTATTACACGTTTTCTAAAGGACGTGTTAGTGTGGGGTGTCCGGGCTCGTGGTTAGACCCTCAGAGACGTCGCCCGGGGTCGCGTCAGTCTTCCCAGAACCCACGTGGCCCCCACCCGCGGTCGGTGGTCACGGTGTCGCGGGCCGTGTTCCCTGCGCTGCGCGTGAGTGTCTCGTGCTCACCGTCTGTGCTTCCTGACTCCACTGCCTTGTTCACGCGGCTCCACAGCCGCCCTCCCCTCCAACAGCCCCTGTCTGTTCTCTGAATCTGTGCGTCTGTTTCCCTAAGTGTGGTCACTGAGGTGGTTCTGTAGATTCGACATCTAAGTGGCATCCTCCGGTGTGTGTCCTTCTCTGACTGGCTTGTGTCACTGAGTCGAGTCCCCTGCGGGTCCCTCCACGCCGTGGCGGAGGGCAGGACTTCCTTCCGTTTCCCGGCAGAGGGCCGTTCCACTGTGCGCCTGCACCACGGCGTTCTCCATCCGCTGGGGACTGAAGGGCTCTCGGACTGCTTCCAGATTTGGGCTCTTCTCAGTACTGCTGCCAGGAACAGAGAGGGGCACGCCTTCTTTCAGACACTGTTTCCAGTTTCTTCAGGTGCGTTCTCAGAAGTGAACTCGCTGGGTCAGAAGGCAGTTCCATCTTTAATGTTTTGAGAGAACGCCACGCTGTTTCCCACAGTGGCTGCTCCACGGCATTCCCACCAGCAGTGCAGGAGGGTTCCCTTTTCTCCCATCCTCGCCAGCACCTGTTGTTTGTTGATTTATTGATGAGTGTCGTCCTGACAGGTGTGAGGTGGAATCTCATTGTGGTTTTTAACTTGCGTTTCTGTGATGATGAGTGACGTTGAGCATCTCTTCGTATGTCTGATGGCCATGTGTATGTCCTCTTGGGAGAGGGTCTGTTCAGGTCCTCTGCTCACTGTTGTTGTTTTTTGTATTTTTCTGAAGTGAGAAGCAGAGGGACAGACAGACTCCTCCATGTGCCCCACAGGGATCCACCCGGCACGCCCACCAGGGAGCGATGCTCTGCCCATCTGGGGCGTTGCTCTACAGCAACCAGAGCCATTCTAGCGCCTGAGGCAGAGGCCATGGGGCCATCCTCAGCACCCGAGCCAACTTTGCTCCCATGGAGCCTTGGCTGTGAGAGGGGAAGAGAGAGACAGAGAGGAAGGAGGGGGGAGGGGTGGAGAAGCAGATGGGCGCTTCTCCTGTGTGCCCTGGCCGGGAATCGAACCTGGGACTCCTGCATGCCAGGCTGATGCTCCACAGCTGAGCCAACCAGCCAGGGCTTTTAGGGTGGGACCCTCTTTGATGGTAGCTTCTCTTCTCGTGGCTTGGAGTGTGACGCTGTAAAAAAAAAAGTGAGAGTTTTTAATTTTCCAGCCCATCGTCCTGTGGGTAGGCTGTGGCGGGGACGACGCCCAGGCGTGCTCAGGATGGGATGGGACCATGCTTTCGACTGGTTTAGAAGCGGGGTTCTCAGGCAGGGAGGTGAGCTGGTGCCCAGGAGCAGGGCCCATTCTGAGACAT
Organism: Saccopteryx bilineata; assembly: GCF_036850765.1. Classification (NCBI taxonomy): domain Eukaryota; kingdom Metazoa; phylum Chordata; class Mammalia; order Chiroptera; family Emballonuridae; genus Saccopteryx; species Saccopteryx bilineata. The sequence goes on from NC_089496.1 coordinate 55,737,927, forward strand.
CGGATCGACCGGCCGCCCAGAGAGAAGGACATGCTTTAAGCTGAGAGGGTCCCCGGGACCCCGCACCCCAGCGTCCCGGGGCAGGAGGGTCCACACCGCGGGCAGGAGCGTGTGGGTACAGGGAGCGCGTCCCTGTGGAGTGCAGATGCGAAAGCTCGTCGACTCGTTAAGCATTTCTTCCATCCGGAGCACGTTGGTCTTTTCTGGACTTCCAGACGCTTATTCTGAGTGGACCGAGTCTGCCCCCGTGGGGAGAAGAATCTGGAATCCCGAATGAAAAATAAAGAGCAACTCCATCCCCGGCAGAAGGGGCCAGGGTCCCCTTCAGGCACCAAGAAGAGCTTTTTACTGAAATCTGCTTTACTTGGCACAGAATGAGGGGAGAAATTGGCTCACGAAACCAACCCCGTTTTTAAGCATATGAATGTCGTATGGATTAAGAGTTAAGCATTTGCTGTGAATGTGTTTCTTTTTCTCCTTCTTCTTTTTCTTCTTCTTCTTCTTCCTCTTCCTCTTCTTCCTCTTCCTCTTCCTTCTCCCCCTCCTCCTCCTTCTCCTTCTCCTCCTCCTTCTTTTTAAATGAAAGCGATTCTGTTATTTATTCATTTCTGGGCAGGGGACCCAGAATGTCTTGCGGTCACTGTCGGGGGAAGAGCGTCAGTTCCTTCATCGACTTCCTTCCAGAGAGAGATGAGACGTCTGTTTGGAAAGCCTCGTTCCTCCTCTGCGGTTCCCAGCGCCCACACCCTGCCTGAGAAGGGGAGCGTCACGTTCAAGGACGTGGGGAAGGGAGCAGACTTAGGTCTTCGTGTCTGAAAAGACCTTTCATCTTCTCGGCCGTTAGTAAGAGCACGGGGTCTCCTCATGCAGGTCCTGCGGGCGGAGTCATTCCCGCCACCTCCCAGGTCACCGGGAGCTTTCACAGAATGATGCCCCCTGGCTGTCAGCCTGGGTCACCCCAACTGCCTTCTCCAGTTGGCTTGTGAGGGCTTGTTATTCCTAAAAGCAGTTTCCAGAGAGCTTTTCCCACGGAGAGAAATGAGTGGTGTCCTCGCGCGAGCCAGCCTGTCCACAGAGGAGCTGGTTCATCAGGGGACGTGGCAGGTGTCACCTTTCAGAAGGTCACGCCGTCCTCCCGTCCCCCTGGGCACTTCCCGCCTGCCACCCTCAACCGGGGAGAGGAGACAGTCCTTTCTTCACCGGCAGAAGCTACGTGGCTGAAACAAAGCTGGGTTTGGCCAGAGGACACCACCCCTCTGTGACTTCGTCAGAGATGAATACAAACATTGGGGAGGAAGAGGGTGTCGGCTTCCAGGAGGGGCTTCCTGTGTCTCCTCAGATTCCACTGAGAGTTTGAATATGGCCCCAGCCACACAGCCAGGCCGGCCGCCTGTCCCCTCGGGGGGGGGGGGACGTCTCCCACGCCCTCTGTCACCCTGCACAGCACCTGTTGCTGTCGTGGACTCCGAGATGGGCAGGCTTCCTTCCCACGGTGCCCGCCACTTCCTCCCGGATGGTCAGGGCAGTGCAGGGGTGGCGTTGCGGGCTCGGCTGCAGGTCGGAACCTCCACAACACGCCTGTCCCCCCGAGGACCCGCGTGGACACCGATCGCCCTCGCGTGCTGCCCGTGGCACCAGTGAGGCCCCCGCGTCCCTGCAGCCCGGCGGGGCGGTCCTTCCCCCTCGCTGGACAGGAGGGGCGTCTTCCTCCAGGGTCTCGCCCTGACCAGCCTTCACTTTCTTCCCTGGGTTTGTTTCTGGGCCGATGGCGAGTGTTTCTTTCTGTGGAAAATTCAGAAGTCGTACCAGAACGGCAGACTTTTCCAGCACCCTCTGCCCATAGCCGTGCCCCCACTCCCCACGTCTCTGTCCCAAGCAGGGTGCAACGAGCGACTTCCCATTGGAAGAAAAGCACTTTGCCCCCGAGTGCACGCTCCCCCCACAGCGGAATGCACCCCCCCATCCCGCTGCGGTCCCTGCTGCCTCGGTTTCCCTCCAGAGAAGAACAGGATCGCTTCCCCGCTCGCCACCACAGGTGCTGGGTACAGACGGCGGTCTGCCTCGCCCGGGGGGCTGGGCGCTGCCCTCTGCGTGGCCCCTGGCTCCTTCCCTCGGCGTGGCGAGCTGCGTAAAGACGCGGGCTCAGAACGCTTTGCAGCATCTGTGACTGCCCAGTTTTGTGTCTCTGCCGTGACGACCCATCTTCTGAGCCCTTCTCAGGGACAGGGGCCACCGGCGACAAGGGTCGTCACACCCCTCTCCTGTCCCCACAACCTTGAGCAAATTCCTTGGGAGTTGCCACCCACCAGGTTGACTTCCCGACAGGGGACAGTGGCTGGTTCTCCATCGTGTCCCAGCCCTCCCAGCGCAATGCCAGGCGTGGGGCGGACACCCACTGCGCACTTCATGGACAGATAGGCATGGACTCCAGTGATCGAGCAGCTAAGGAGAGTCATGGAGACGACAGACCCTGTCACCTTCCGCCTTCGCGAATGCACCCCCGTCTGTCTGTCTGTCTGGAGGGAGGTGTCTGGCGGCGTAGAGCTGGAGCGTGGGCGGGTGGGGAGGGTGGAGGAGGCTGTCAGGATCCAGAGTGATTTGATAAGCTGGACAGATCATCAGTGAGAGCCGACATTCGAGGTGAGCGGTGTTGAGACTGTCAGGGTCCCCCGGGTCCCCTGGATCGGTGACTCCTGTGCCCCACGCGCTGTAGACCCCTCGCAAGAATAACCACACCCCCAGGTCCCTTCCAGCCTCTTCCATGCTCTGACCTGAGGCTGACCCTGGGACCCCTAGATGTCAGGGCAAAATGGGGTGCCTCGCTAATGGCTATATCCAAGAAAAAAGGTGCAGATGTTTTGGGGGTGCAGACGGTCAGCTGCGGCTGTGAAGAGCGTGGGGCAGCCTGAGCCAACACCAGCAGAGCCCGGATGAGCACGCCACACAAGGTGACGCTGGTCCTACAGTGCTCTGCGCTGACTGGAGCTCGTAGCTGGAGCGACTGTGTCTGAACACCTCGTTTAAGAGGAAAAAAACAAGCCTGACTGGGCAGTGATGCAGAAGATAGAGCGTCAGACTAGGAGGACCCAGGTTCAAGACCCTGAGGTTGGCCTGACCTGTGGTGGCACAGTGGATAAAGCATCGACCTGGAAATGCTGAGGTCGCCGGTTCAAAACCCTGGGCTTGCCTGGTCAAGGCACATATGGGAGTTGATGCTTCCAGCTCCTCCCTCCTCCTTTCTCTCTCTCTGTCTGTCCTCTCTCTCTCTCTCCCTCTGTCTCTCCCTCTCCTCTCTAAAATGAAAAAAAAAAAAAAGACCCCGAGGTCGCCAGCTTGAGCGCGGGCTCATCTGGTTTGAGCAAAAGCACACCAGCTTGAACCCAAGGTCACTGGCTCGAGCAAGGGGTCACTCAGTCTGCTGAAGGCCCACGGTCAAGGCACATATGAGAAAGCAATCAATGAACAACTAAGATGTTGCAACGAAAAACTGATGATTGATGCTTCTCATCTCTCTCCATTCCTGTCTGTCTGTCCCTGTCTATCCCTCTCTCTGACTCTCTCTCTGTAATAAAAAAAAAAAGGAAAAAAAAAACAAAAACAAAGAAAATAACTGAAGGCGCCCAGAAGAGACCATTCTGGGAATCGAAGAGTCTGGAAGTCGCCATCCCTTATTTTAAAAACTGCAGGAAATAGACACTGGGACCCGCCGGCTCCGCTCAGATGTTTCAGGTTCTGTCCCGAGATGCGCTACACTGTATCACCTCCAAGGAGAGGACGGAAGCCGTGGGTGGACGGTGTAGAAACGTCTGTTCCAGTGGGTACAGGAAAGAACTCCCTGTTGGGCAGCGTCGGAGTAAGGGAGCAAGAAACACGTGGGGGGGGGGAGGGACACGCATGACCGACGTCGGGTTTGTGACACGATCTGGTGGGGAGGTCATGCTAACTGACCTTCCTCGTGGAGGGACGGCAGGCTCCATTCGAGACGACCGAGGGGGAAGGGACCTGCTCAAGGTCAAGACAGTGAGTGAAACCTGAGCGGAGAAGTGAACACTCTCCACACGAAAGCCCTTGTCAAACCCACGTTCTGCATCGTCACCTGTCACGGTCATTGCCGACCAGCTGAGTGGGGGGGGGGGGGGACAGGCATCCTGGTCGGCCGGAGCTGCTAGAGCAAAACCCCACCCTGCCCAGGAGGCTTCGGCAGCATGAATTCATCTTCTCAAAACTCCGGAGGCTGGGCGTCCTCAATCGCAGTATTGGCAGGTGTGACATTGTGATTTATAGTAAGAAACACACGTCGTGCCATCGATTGGGCCCGTGCCTGGCACACCTGAGACCCTCAGAATTCTCTAAGCAAAGAGAGTAGTAAGGGCTCTTTTCTGTGTTGGTGGGGTGACTTTTGGGAAGCCCCTTTAAAGGTGGGGACTGGTTGCCAAGAGAGCCAACCATGTAATTAGAGGGTTGGAACTTTCTATCCTACCCACCTGACCTCCGGGGAGGGGAGAGGGGGCTAGAGGTTGAGTTCATTTGCTGTGGGCCAATAACTTAATCAATCATAACTGTGTAATCAAGCCCCCCATAAAACCCAAAAGGACAGGGGCTCAGAGAGTTTCCTGGTTGGTGAAGGCCGTAGAGATTTGGAGAGCATTGCTGGGTAAGGCATGGAAGCTCCGAGCCCCACCCCACCCCCAAGTTATATCCTTGAATAACGAGCCAGGGATCTAGCCACATGCTTCTCCGCGTTCTGCGAGGCGCTCGAGGATGCTAATTGAACCCACGGAGAGGGCTGTGGAAATCGCCAGTCTATATAGCCCGTCAGTCAGAGGTGTACCTAGGACCTGTAATTGGTGTCTGTAATTGGGGGTGCAGTCTTGTAGGACTGAGCCCTTAATCTGTGGGATCTGATGTTAGCTGTCTGTGAGCAGATGAGTGGGGGGATTGAGTGAATTGTGGGACACCCCCCATGGTGTCCGAGTATTATTTGATGGTGTGGAAATGTCCCCTCCACACACACACACACACACACACACACACAGGGACGGGGTGCAGAGCCCCGAGCAGGGTGCCTTTCTCCTGTGGCCTCGTCTTGCTGTGCCCCCACATAGTCTCACATGCGTGTGCCCCTGTGACCCCCACCGTCTCTTCCTCTCTGGTGAGAAAGCCAGTGTTCTTGGATCAGGTCAACCCGAACGGCCTCATTTTAACTTAATCGCCCCTTAAAGACCTTAACTCCAAATACAGTCACAGTCTGAGGTACCGGGGGGTCAGGACTCCGGCGTGAGTTTAGGGGGACAGAATTTAGTTCATAACGAAGGGAGAGTGAGTTTCTGTCTGTGTACACCCAGTTCCCTTCGCCACAAGAAATTCAAGGATGGGTCTGTTTCAGTTCTTTTTTGCTATTTTTTACTATTGGTTGGAGCAAATATGTCTGTCCCCCAAATACAAGAGAGCGGCCCTTGGGTGGGTAGATTATGGGGTTTCGGGATCCGATACAGCGGCATGGACCCGTCCTGTGGAAGTTCCCACACTTGCAGCATTATTTTCTATGATTCCACCTAAACCCCATTCCAGGGACACCTTCGGTATTGATCGGGGTATTGATCGGATCAGCACCAGGGACAGGGCTGGGTGAGGGTGTCCCTTGTCCATGTTTTCCAGGTTGGTGGCCTACAGATCACGGAGACAGGTGACCCATTCTGGGCAGCAGTGTTTTAACTGTTAAGTCAGTTTGTAATGAAAGCCCCGTGCCGGACCAGTCCCACACAGAAGCACACGCACCAGCAAACACCCTCTCCGTGGCCGCTGGGCGGAGCGGGTGTCCTCCAGTCCCTCGCCAGCCGGACACGAGGTCAGAGCGACAACAGTTACAATGACCTGGCAGCGGCCCAGTTCTTGCTGTGCTTGAAGTGCTACATGAGGACCTTCTCAACGCCCCCCCCCCCGTCTTAAATTCATCTCTGCGGCGTCCTCACAGGGAGATGCTGCTCTCACCTTCATCACGGGGGCGGGGGGGCCAGCACAGAGGTTCACCGGGGGAGGGGAGGTCACGGCTGGGGAATGACCGACACCTTCCTTCCCTGCCGGCCTGTGGCCAGGCTGCTGCCCGAGCGAGCGCCTGCTGGGGTCAGAGGGAGCGCGTGTGGCCAGCAGGTGGCGCGTGCAGGACGGGACACAGGCCGGCTGGAGTCTCCGCTGGGCAGGCCGGGCAGCAGCCGGTCAGGGCGAGCGGTGGGAGCTGCTGCCGGGGCGGAGGGACTGAGGTGGGCACTGCCCCTGCCGTCCATCTGCCGTGCCGAGATTCTCGGGGGGGGGGTGTAGGGGGCGCTTGGAGCGGAAGACCTCGCTGGCGGACGCCTACCTGGCTGGGGATTCTAAGAATCGCGGAGGGGGGAGAAGAGGGCTCGTGTCCCGTCACACGCAGGAAGGGGCTGCAGGTCCGTGGGCTGTTCTCAGCAGCCCGCTCTGCTTGTCGGGGAGGGACTTCTGCACACGCCCGGCAGAAAGCCTCCAGCCCTGACCTCTGTCAAGGACGTGAGGACGTGAGGATGTGAGGACGCTCCGGGGAGCCGCTGGACGGGAATGGTCGCCTGCTGCCCTGTGTGACACCGTTCTCCGGGGACCACTGCTGAACCAGCAGAGGCTCTTCCACCCGGCTGGCCGGCACCAAAGACGGGGAAGCGTGGCAGCTCGGAAACCCACGCTGAACCGCACGGAGGAGCTGAGGAGCCCAGCCCGCTGCGGGCGTGGCCAGGCCCCCGGGGCCGCTCAGACGGGCCGCTTTGTTGAGATGCCTCCTGTGATTTTTTTTTTTTTGGCTCTATCCAATCTCCAAAAATCTGCTCATGTGCCCAAACAGCACGTCTGGGACTTCCGAACTCTGGACGGACACGGAGGGTACAACCAGCGCAGAGCTGTGGACCGTTCTGCTGGGCCGAGCCCGGACCGCCCTGACGTCTGCGTGTGAAGAAGGAGGGAGGGCGCCGCGTGCCGTCCGCTCTCCGCCTGCCCCAGCTGGCACGCACGGGGTCCCGTCTGCCCAGTGAAGAAGTAGCCCCAGGGCGGCGCTGACGTGGGGGGCACGGGGTCCCCTCTGCCCAGTGAGGAAGCGGCCCCAGGGCGGCGCTGACGCTGGGGGAAGGCACGGGGTCCCCTCTGCCCAGTGAGGAAGGAGCCTCAGGGTGGTGCTGACGCAGGGGGCAGGCACGGGGTCCCCTCTGCTTAGTGAAGCAGGGCCCCAGGGTGGCGCTGACGTGGGGGAGGCACGGGGTCCCCTCTGCCCAGTGAGGAAGCAGCCCCAGGGTGGCCCTGACACAGGGGCACGTACGGGGTCCCCTCTGCCCAGTGAGGAAGGAGCCCCAGGGCGGCGCTGACGCGGGGGGCGGGCACGGGGTCCCCTCTGCTCAGTGAGGAAGCGGCCCCAGGGCGGCGCTGACGTGGGGGGCACGGGGTCCCCTCTGCCCAGTGAGGAAGGAGCCTCCCCTCTGCCCAGTGAGGAAGGAGCCCCAGGGCGGCGCTGACGCGGGGGGCACGCACGGGGTCCCCTCTGCCCAGTGAAGAAGCGGCCCCAGGGGTGGCACTGACACGGGGGGCAGGCACGGTGTTCCCTGGGGGCATCAGCCAGCCCAGGGAGGTCTTCCTGGGTGTCTGAATCTAGGGCAAAGCAAATGTGACAGGTATTCTAGGCCGGGACAGTATTTTTACAGTACTTAGAAAAAAAAGAAAGGAAGAAAAGGCCGAAGGAAGGAGAGGCGTGAGGAGGCTGGCTCTGGGACGGGCTGTTTCCTCCTTCCCGGGATCTGGGGGCGAGCAGGGCTGCATTGTGTTTGGGGAAGTGGACTTCCTCTGCGGCACAAACAGCCCTGGGAACCACGGGTTCCCCTGCAGCGGGCGCCTGTGCAAACCGCCCTGCGGGGGCCCCAGGGGCGCCCCCTCGGGGGCCGAGGGCTGGGTGGCCGGGCCTCTGGGCTGGCAGAGAGGAAACGCCGGCTATTTTCGTGGTTTCCCCACCTCCCTGTTGTTGTGGGCCCCCCTCCCCACTCCCTGCCCGACGCTCCCACCAGGGAGGCCAGTGTTTGTTTGAAGAGCGGGTTCCTGTGTATTTTTAGCCGTCCTCCGCGTGTGTGTGTGACGTTGTCTGCGGGCCCTCCGATAAAATCACAAAGAGAGCAGGGCCGCTGCTGTCCGGAGGGCGAGCTCCGGGGGCGCCGTTTAGACGGCCACTGTTGAAACACGCAGTTCACAACCTCAGACTCGGTGTGGGGTCTTGTTTTTGTTGTCCGTTTGTTTTTGTTTTCTGGTTACTATGGTTTCGCCTGTCAGTCATGCCCTCAGCGTGCTTGTCGCTGTAAAGAGGGGCAGGTCAGGGTGTGATGCCGCGCTCCCCTCTGCATCCTGCCTCTTCACGTCTCGGTATTTCCACGATCCCCTCGGGTCCACAGGAGGGTCCGCACCCGGACCGGCGGGGTTTTAGCCTGGCAGTCACTAGGTGACGACGTTCCTGGTGTGAAAGGTCCCCGTTCTGTTCGGGGGCGGGATGGGGCCTTTGGAACCAGAAGCAGGTGCAGAGCTCGGGCCCCAGCCCCGTCCTGGCCTGGACGCCTGTTGTCCACTCAGCCTTGCCTGATCTGGGCTCGTGGGCTTTCACTGACCCCCATCCTGGGGAACGTTTCATTCACCCCTAGACCAAGCTCACGCCGACTTCCGTTTCTGTGAAGCTTTTATTTATTTGTTTTTAGATTTTATTTATTCATTTTAGAGAGAGGGGTGAGAGGGAGAGAGAGAGAGAGAGAGAGAGAGAGAAGAGAGAAGAGAGAGAGGGGGAATGGGGGAGCAGAAAGCATCAACTCCCACATGTGCCTTGACCAGGCAAGCCCGGGGTTTCGAACCGGCGACCTCAGCGTTCCAGGTCGATGCTTTACCTACTGTGCCACCGCAGGTCAGGCTCTGTGAAGCTTTTAACGTCTGTGCCCCAAGGAGCCCACTCGATGAAACAGAAGGAGCAGCGACGTGACAGGAGAAATTATGGGTGAACCGTGTACCCCATAAAGGGGTGACTATCCACAGCCTATAAGGAACCCTCTGAGTCAACCACCAAAAAGAAACGGCCGGATTGGAAATGGGCGAAGGGCTTGCAGCGACACGTCCGTAAAGAAAGCAGAGGGTCCGTGAGGCAGGAGAAGCAGTCCAGCCTCTCTCATCAAACCCGACTGAGACCCCGCCGCCCCACCCCCACCAGGAGGGCTGCCCTCAGAGAAGGAGAAGGAGGACGATGCGGCCAAGGGTGTGGGGAAGCCGGAGCCTCCTGCACGGCTGGCGGGGTCGCAAAGCGGTGCAGCCACTGGGGGAGGCAGCAGGGAGGTTCCTCAGAAATGTAAAAAAACAGCTCTGATACGAGCTGAGCATTTCACTCTGCGTGTTTATTGAAAAGGAGTGAACTCGGGAGCTTGACGAGAAATCCGCCCCCCATGGGCACCGCGGGGTCGGTCACAGCAGCCAAGAGATGAACGAACCTGGTGTCTGTCGATACAGGAATGGTTGAGACGAGGGGTGTGTGTGTGTGTGTGTGTGTGTGTGAGAGAGAGAGAGAGAGAGAGAGAGGGAGAGAGAGGGAGTATTCAGCCATAAAAAAGGAAGGAAATTCTTCTTTTTCCGGGTTCAACACAGATGAACCCAGAGGGCATTAGACCAAGTAATTTGAGTCGAGAGAGAAGGACAAATGGCTGGATGGTCTCACTCCTCCGTGGACTCGTACAGCATGAGTTCTCCATAGAGTAGAATGAAGGGAGGTTGCCCAGGAAGGGGGTTGAGGGTAAGGGCGAAGGTTAGGGGTACAAACTTCCAGCAACAAGAGGAATGATTTCTGGGGGTGTAACGCACAGTACGGAGATTACAGTGAGCAACTCTGCGTTCTATACTTGAACGTTTCTAAAGGAGTAGGAGTTACATGTTACACACACACACACACACACACACACAAAATAACTGTGTGACTTTGATGGCTGCATTATTGTGGCGCTCATGTTACAGGACACACACAGATATCAGACCATCATGCTCTACCTCTTAAACTTACTCAGTGTCTTGCGTCAGTTATAATCTCCGTAAAGCTGTAAAAAGTGTCCTAAGTCAAGAAGTAACAAAGGACATTAGAAACTAGTTTTAATTGAATTAAAATACAACAGACTAAAATTCGTGGGATAGATCTACAGCAACGCTTATAGAAAAAAAATGATAACTTTCATGCTGATTAGAAAAGAAAGGCTAAAAATTAAAACTTTCTGGTTCTACCTTAAGACGCTAGAAAAAAAACAGAGCAAACCAAAAGAGGGAAAAACACACAGAAATCGATGAAACCAGAGGCAGAAGAGAGAATCAACGGAAACAGAGCTGTGTTGTTGAGATGACCAGATGACCACTCCTGTCTAGGATGGTCCAGGACAAAGGACAGAGAACATAGATCATCAGCCATGAAAGACAACACAACCTAATTCCATAAACATCACAGAGGTAACGAGGAGATAGTGTGATATTTCTACCAACACTTTGGAAAACGTAGGTGGAATGGGCAAATTCATTATAAATATATACAACTTACTAAAACAGACGCCGGCTGAAATAAGAAATCTGGCCCGTCACTGAGCGTGGTGGTGATTCAGTCTCAGTGACCATTCACCGTCGGTATGTGTCGTACATTCGTCCGTTCAGCCCGGTATCATGAGTGGCCACTGCGGGGTGCTGGGGGACCGCAGAGACGGCTCTGTGGGTGCTCCAGGCGCTCGTGTGGGGACAGGGAGAATAAACGAGTCAACAAAAGTCCAGGAGCGTATCTCAGAGATAAGCGAGTCCCTCCTCATCGGTGGGGGGTCCATTTCCAGACACCCAGCATGGATGCCTGAAGCCACAGATAGCTGCAAACCCTTCCTGTGCGATGGTTTTTCCTAGACATACCTACTGACGATCGGGTTTAATTTTATCATTTAGGCACCGTCGAAAATTTACAACATGAACTACAAGTGAAATAGAAGAGTGATCATACACTGTCATTAAAGTTACCTGAAGGTGGTCGCTCTTGTCCCTCCCAGAATATCTCCCCGTAGCCTGCCCACCTGTCCGCTCCGAGGACACTCCTTCCGGCTTCTCTTCGGCCTGCCCGTCGCCGTCAGCCTCACCCCTCTTGTGACTTGGGGGCCGTTATGAAGAGAAATAAGGGCAACTTGCCCCGGAGGGGCAGAGCGTCGCCCCCTGGTGGGCGTGCCAGATGGATCCATGTCGGGCGCATGCGGGAGTCTGTCTGGCTGTCTCTCCCTGTTTCCAGCTTCAGAAAAAGAAAAAAAGAAAGAAAGAGAGAAAAAAAAAGAAATAAGGGCGACTTGAACACAAGCACCGTGATACCCCGAGAGGTTATCCCGTCGCCGAGACAGCCTGCCCGTCGAGGACCAGTGGGCGGGAGGGAACACTCACACAGTGGACACACCGGACAAAGGGACAGTCCCCATCCCGGGCAGGGCAGAGTGGGCAGGTGTGAGATTTCAGCACTCGATTTTGAATCATGAGCCATTTAAAACTTAGGAGTTGTTGTATAGCTGGAATGTTTTTCCGTTTAACGTTTTTGGACCACCATCAACGGTGGGGAACAGAAATGATGGCAAAGCTAACCCGTGGGTAAAAAGAGGGGTCGACAATATATATAGAGAGAAAGAGAGACACAGAGAGAGAGAGAGAGAGAGAGAGAGAGAGAGATACATACACTTTTTCTTTTGAGACACAGGGACATGGTTAAGAGAGAGAGGTGGATGGCTGGCTGGCTGAGATTCTGCAGCCGGGAAGCCGCTCTCCGTGCCAAGAACGAAATGCTGAGAAGGAGCCGGCCATGTGACCCTCTGGGGTAAGCGGACTCCCGGCCGAGGGACGCCCGCTGGGCCGGCTCGGCTAGGAATCAGAGCATGCCGCTCGCTGTCCTGGCTCTGGGCACAGTGGGCGCTCTCCTTTGTAAAGTAACTTCCGGGTCCATCTCAGGAGTCGATGTCTTGTCCTGTGTCAGAAGGACAGCGAGCAGAGCCATCCTGCTGGTCCTTACCGACACCCTCTTCTTCTTTCTCTTTGGTCTCTGATAAAAATGGACGTCACAGCCTCGTTTCTGTTGTGAGAGACCCACACGGACATCTCCTCCTGGGGGGGGAGGGGGGGACATCGGCCTGGTAGCTATTCTCACACAGACTCGGTCCCGGGAGCGTTCGGAAGGGGGGGACGGGACAGAGCACACCATGGCCGTTCATGTTCCTCTTGGCCGCACTCCCTTTCAAGCAGGAAAATTCACTAAAACTAAAACGTTCAGGGCTGGGAACACAGAGTGAATGAGCTTCGGGGGTGGAGGGGACATCCCTTCAAATAATATGGAAAAGCACTCATTTCTTTGTCAAGGACTCACTCAACCGTGGAAAACTTCTTTTTATTTTATTTTTGTTGTTGTCGTCCTTGTCCAAAAACCTATTGTTTTGGGAGCTCCAGTGACAATAAAAGCCGCACAATATTCTTTGTGTCGTTCCGTGGAGCCTTTTGTGCTGGCGGGGGGAAGAGAATGTGAAGGGGACCACTTCAGTCACCTCCATCCGTGGAACTGGGAGACAGGGAACCCTCCCAACCTCTCAACTGCTTCTTTACAGGACGTGTGGTGAGAGGAGACGGAGAAGGGGGGGGGGTGGACGACAGTGCGACTCTGGCTGCTTCGTGTCACTTCAGAAACAACAGAAATAACAGGCGGCCGCTGGCAGGAGGGCTCGCGTCCCCGGACGCAGCTCTCCGAGGGGGTGGAAGAGTCGGCCGTGGTTGTCCTCCGTGTCGGGGGGGGGGGGGGGCTGGCCTTTTATTTCCTTCGCTGTGCATCCTCACCTCACGCCGTCGGTCGGTGCTGCGGCTTGAAGGGAAACGGGGTCTTAGGAACTCAGTTTCACTGCAGGCCGGTGGGTGTCAACAGGAGTGACGTTGCCTAAGGCGACTCATCCACGTCAAACGTCCCATCTCAATGACATTGAGCTTGAAATGTTATTCGAGGACGGGTGGCGTTGGCTGGCACTTGGCCAAGTCTGCTGACACCTGGGATTGCCGCGGGAACGCTGGTCCGGACATCAGCTGGACCTGTGCGGAGCCATTGACGGTCCTGATGAGCTGTCACCGCCGTGGATGTCTGTTCCAGGAGCAGGAACTGGTGTCGTACCCCACCCCACCCACCGCCACCCGTCCCCGAGGGACTGTACCCCACGCCCTAGATCTATGCCCTGGGGGTCTTGTTCCTCGTTCCCAGAAGAAAGTAGAGATGCCCGAGTCTCCCACAGCCCGTGGAGGGACCGTAACACTAATAAATGCATTGCGCGTGTGGGAGTTGGAGGTTCTGACTGCGGGCCAGGCTGTGAGGAGCAGCCAGCTCGGGGCGTGGTGTCGGGGGCGTGGGGGGGGGCTCTGCTACTCTGGGCTGGCACCACAGGTGGGCACACGGATTATGTGCACTATAGACCCGGGTGAGGAAGGGCCACAGCACCTGTGAGCTCAGGAGCTCAGGCCGCCAGCAACCCAGAGAAAGTCCCTGAAGGACCAGGGAGCGGAAGAGGACGCTGGAACTCCTCCCCCCACCCCACCCCCCCAGGGAGATCGCAATTCATAGAAAGGTCTGCGAGCAGGCAGAGCTGGGCGTGGAGGTCTGGCCTGCCCGGGGAGTTCGTTTCATAGTAACAAGTGACTGGGAAGTTCCATGAGCAGAACACACCGTGCATTTTCCAGTGACCCATTTCTTAGTCTCTGTAAGTTCTTGCTCCCAGTTTTAGGGGTTTATAAAGAATTTACCGCCTGACCTGTGGTGGCGCAGTGGATAAAGCATCAACCTGGAAACACTGAGGTTGCCGGTTCGAAACCCTGGGCTTGCCTGGTCAAGGCACATATGGGAGTTGATGCTTCCTGCTCCTCCCCCCTTCTGTCTCTCCTCTCTCTCTCTCTCTGTCCCTCTCTTTGTCTCTCCCTCTCCTCTCTATAATGAATAAATAAAAAATTTTAAAAAAAAAAGAACTTACCCACAGAACTTTGAGGAAGGCAGGCAGCCCAAGTGTGTCATCGCTGACAACCGGAATAGAGACACTTGACATGTAACGTGTGCAGGACATGTAGCGTGTCGTATGTATCAGTAGACGGTTTTTAGAGCAGGCAGAGGTGTCCAGCCAAGTTGAGAGGGAAGACAGTGAGTCCCCATGCACCCCCTCTCCTCACAGACACAGCCCCCCAGTCCCAGTACCCCCCCACCCCGGAGAGTGGTGGGTTCGTTACAATCGATGAAACTGCGCCTGGCCCACCCTGATCGCCCCAAGTCCAGCGATCGATCACGTTAGGGTTCACTCCTGCTGCTGCCCCCTCACGGGTTTGTACAAACGTACAGTGATGTGTCTCCACGGTTCAAATAGTTACATTATGCAGGGCTCGCTGACCTCTCTCCTTTTCAAACCGCACTGAAAGGGATAAAACGTGTCCGTCCCGTGCGGCTCGGAGAAGGGGAGCGGCAGGAATGACCGTCTGCCGTGGACACAGAGGGACTAGAATGTGTTCGTGCTGAAGCCCCAGCAGAGGGGGAGCTGAGGGCCCATCGGACGAGACCGGGACCCCCAGCCGGCACAGGAAGGTGACGCCCGAGTGTCCCCGCTCTCTGTCGTAGAAGAACAGCTGGGAAAGACTGGGACAGGCCTGTGTGTGGGAGGCAGTGGGCCCTCCAGACCCCGCCCTGCCAGCCACGGCCAGAGCTCAGCCCCTGCTAGACACGCTGACTCGGTGCACCGAACACAGGGAGAAGCTGTCCAAGAGCCAGGGCCTTCCCACGGGACCCCCCACTCTGAAAGCCCAGCTGCCTCCGCAGGCGGGTGCGGTTGGGGGGGGGGAGCCGGGAGTCCCCGGCTTGGGAGAGACAGTCTTTGAATTGTCAGTCGGACCCCCAGGGACCCAGCCGGATTCCTGCCCAGGCACCTGCAGGGACGCTGTTAGTGTCAACAGACCTCAGGCATAGGAGCACAATGACAAGCCACCGACCGAGGACCACCAGAAGTTGAGGAAAGGTCACACAGTTTGATGGAGGGGAGGCCAAAGGCAAAAAGAAGGCAGGACCCGGGCAAGGACAATGCATAAAACAGTAGGAAGGGAAAGAGAAGCATTTCAAAAGATGCCAGTGAGAAACCCCCCTCCCCCCCCGGAGAGAGGGGAGAAGGCCCGGGACCCCGGAGAGGAGACGGGAGGCGGTTCACGAGGGTGGAACCAAACAGGCTTCCGCAGAATGAAAATGTGGTTGCGGGATTAAAAAAACAAAAAAGGATCTGCAGCCGTTGGAAAGTGACGTAAAAGGGAGTTTCCAGGAAAGAAACGTCATTTTAAATCAGGCAAGAATGTTCTAGAAAAATTAGAACGCTGACTTGGAACCCTCGGGGGTCAGTGTGAATCTGAAGCCAGACAGAAACAGAGCAAACGGAGGGGGAGGAAAAATCCGAGAGCATTTATTCTGCAGGGTGAGGGGGCCCCGGGGTCTGCAGGGGTTGCCAGAGGCTGACCCGGGAGGAGCAGAAAAACCGGACCCTCACACCCGCAGAGGAGAAGCAGGTCGGACTCAGGGCCTGGGGTCAGCACGCGCAGTGTCAGGTGAGGGGACGTGGGGAGATGGGTCAGCCCCCTGAGAGGCACTGATGGCCAGATTCCCACGGGCACCTGTGCTGACCGTTCAGGGTAATAGGGTAAAAACATTTTTGTCTGACTGGTGGTGGCACAGTGGATGGAGCAACGACCTGGGACACTGAGGTCTCAGGTTCGATGCCCCAAAGTCTCCGGCTTGAGCGTGGGACTGTAGACATGATTCCAAGGTCACTGGCTTGAAGTCCAAGGTCACTGGCTTGAGCAAGGGGTCCCTGGTTTGGCTGCCCCCCCCCCCGTCAAGGCACATATAAGAAGCAATCAATGAACAGCTAAAGTGCCGCAACTACGAGTTGATGTTTCTCGTCTCTCTCCCTTCCTGTCTCTCTTTCTCTCTAAAAAAAAAAAAAAAAAAAAAAAAATTATATTTTAAAGATCTCATCACTTGATCTCACACATACCCAGCCCCAGAAAGTTGACGGAGCCTCTGTGCTCCACCGGAATGGAGAAGTGAGTTTTTAAAAAAGGCAGAAGGATTCAAGGAAACAGGAATTTTCAGAAAACCCAGCTATTGAATGAATCGGTTGTCAAGTTCAGGGAAAACCCAAAGAATTCAGGAAAGGAAATGTAATGTACACATTACCGATCTTGGCTGGGGAAAACATATATATATTTTTTTCTTTTTCTTTTTTTTCCTGAAGTGAGAAGCGGGGAAGCAGACAGACTCCCACATGTGCCCAACCAGGATCCACCCGGCATGCCCACCAGGGGGCGATGCTCTGCCCATCTGGGGTGTTGCTACATTGCGACCAGAGCCACTCTAGCGCCTGAGGCAGAGGCCAAGGAGCCATCCCCAGCGCCCGGGCCATCTTTGCTCCAATGGAGCCTTGGCTGCGGGAGGGGAAGAGAGAGACAGAGAGGAAGGAGAGAGGGACGAGTAGAGAAGCAAATGGGCGCCTCTCCTGTGTGCCCTGACCGGGAATCAAACCCGATTTCCACACGCCGGGCCCACACTGTACCACTGAGCCCATCAGCCAGGGCCGGAAAACACCTCCTGAAGGAAGTTGGTTTCACGTAATTTTAGGATCCGGTGTCACCCTACACGTGTAACTAAACTGTGAAGTTCAGTCTCCTGAAGTTCAATCGTCATTTCTGGGCAGGTTGGGAATCGGGGAAGGAACAGTGGTGGGCGTGTGTGTCTGTCAGTGTGTGGGCCCCTGAGAAGCAAAGCCTCACCTGTATGAGGAAACCAATATCAAATATGGGAAATTCAGGAAATGGCAGAAGATGCTGATTACTTACGAAAAGAGAGTAAATTAAAAATAAAATCAAGACTTTGATGTGGTTGGTCCTGGAATGGGGACAGTGGACCTGCAGGTTGGACCTGAGCTATTTGGCTTTTTCTTACGTCCGTGTTTTACATGAAATACAGAGGTTTAAAGGTCCAAGAGGTGGTGGTCATAGCATACATTGTAGAGGGAAGAAAAAGATGTGATTTTTCAAAAGAAAAACTAAAGATCGGGAAAACGTATGCCAGCACAGTGGGTAAACTGACTGTTAATAAAGAGATTTTTAGTTTCTCCCCTTTGCTTACACGGTTTAGAAATTTCTGAATTCGGCGTTTATTCCTCGTGCTCTCTGCGTGGGCAGCCACGGCAGGTCTGGGCACAGCCGCCAGGGGACGGGTTTGTGTTCCTTTGCATTTACTTTAATTGAGGGCCAGGGCTCCCCTTCCTCATCCTTATGCTGAGAAGTTACCCCATGTCCCGCTCTGCCTGGCGTTCCCATTAAATACGGGGCTCAGCCCCAGCCCCGAGCTCAGAGGGGCTGTGGGGAAGGGTGTCTGTGACGTGGCTGGTCACCTCAGGTCCACTCCTGGGTGACACAGCAAGTCCTCACCCCGCTGCCTGCCCCGCGCACTGGGGACCCCAGGCGCGGATCTGACAGTGCTCCCCAGGGCGCCGCGTCCCGCTGAGCCGGCCTCTCTGCTGCGGGGTTCCCTTGGGCACCCCGACACTGACCGACTGTCCACCCTGACAGTGACCGACTGTGCTCTGTGCTCCACAGATGTCTCTGGGCTCCCAGATGGACCTGCAGAAGAAGAAGAGGCGGGCGCCCGCACCCCCGCCGCCCAGCCCGCTGGTGCCCCCGCGCTCCGAGGACCGCGACGACAAGAGGAAGAGCGCCACCGGTGAGTGAGCCGGCCTGCTGTTCGCACGCCTCGGGCCGCCCGCTGCTAACCCCGCGGCCGCCCCCCAGCACGGCATGAACGCAGTGGAGACTAATGCTGGGGCAGGGAGCCTGCGGGAAATAAAGTCTCCAGAGGGGAGTCCGCCTGACGTCTTAGCGGCTGTCGTCCAGGCACGGCGTGGGCGTGCGGAAGGCGTGGGCGTGCGGAAGGCGGGGACAGTGAGGATGGTGGGGCTGTGGAAGGCGTGGGCGTGTGGAAGGCGGGACAGTGAGGATGGTGGGTGGCACTGTGTGGGCGTGTGGAAGGCGGGACAGTGAGGATGGTGGGTGGCACTGTGTGGGCGTGTGGAAGGCGGGACAGTGAGGATGGTGGGTGGCACTGTGGGCGTGTGGAAGGCGGGACAGTGAGGATGGTGGGTGGCACTGTGTGGGCGTGTGGAAGGCGGGACAGTGAGGATGGTGGGGGTGGCACGGTGTGGGTGTGGGTGTGTGGAAGGCGGGGACAGTGAGGATGGTAGGGGTGGCACAGTGTGGGTATGGGCGTGTGGAAGGCGGGGACAGTGAGAATGGTGGGGCTGTGGAAGGCGTGGGCATGTGGAAGGCGGGACAGTGAGGATGGTGGGGCTGTGGAAGGCGTGGGCGTATGGAAGGCGGGACAGTGAGGATGGTGGGGGTGGCACGGTGTGGGTGTGGGCGTGTGGAAGGCGGGACAGTGAGGATGGTGGGGGTGGCACGGTGTGGGTGTGGGTGTGTGGAAGGCGGGACAGTGAGGATGGTGGGGGTGGCACAGTGTGGGTGTGGGTGTGTGGAAGGCGGGACAGTGAGGATGGTGGGGCTGTGGAAGGCGTGGGCGTATGGAAGGCGGGACAGTGAGGATGGTGGGGGTGGCACGGTGTGGGTGTGGGTGTGTGGAAGGCGGGACAGTGAGGATGGTGGGGCTGTGGAAGGCGTGGGCGTATGGAAGGCGGGACAGTGAGGATGGTGGGGGTGGCACGGTGTGGGTGTGGGCGTGTGGAAGGCGGGACAGTGAGGATGGTGGGGGTGGCACGGTGTGGGTGTGGGTGTGTGGAAGGCGGGACAGTGAGGATGGTGGGGGTGGCACAGTGTGGGTGTGGGTGTGTGGAAGGCGGGACAGTGAGGATGGTGGGGCTGTGGAAGGCGTGGGCGTATGGAAGGCGGGACAGTGAGGATGGTGGGGGTGGCACGGTGTGGGTGTGGGTGTGTGGAAGGCGGGACAGTGAGGATGGTGGGTGGCACTGTGTGGGTGTGTGGAAGGCGGGACAGTGAGGATGGTGGGGGTGGCACGGTGTGGGTGTGGGTGTGTGGAAGGCGGGGACAGTGAGGATGGTGGGGGTGGCACAGTGTGGGTATGGGCGTGTGGAAGGCGGGACAGTGAGGATGGTGGGGGTGGCACAGTGTGGGTGTGGGCGTGTGGAAGGCGGGGACAGTGAGGATGGTGGGGCTGTGGAAGGCGTGGGCGTGTGGAAAGCGGGACAGTGAGGATGGTGGGTGGCACTGTGTGGGCGTGTGGAAGGCGGGGACAGTGAGGATGGTGGGGGTGGCACAGTGTGGGTGTGGGCGTGTGGAAGGCGGGACAGTGAGGATGGTGGGTGGCACTGTGTGGGCGTGTGGAAGGCGGGGACAGTGAGGATGGTGGGGGTGGCACGGTGTGGGTGTGGGCGTGTGGAAGGCGGGGACAGAGGATGGTGGGGGGTGGCACGGTGTGGGTGCGGGCGTGTGGAAGGCGGGGACAGTGAGGATGGTGGGGGTGGCACAGTGTGGGCGTGGGCGTGTGGAAGGCGGGACAGTGAAGATGGTGGGGGTGGCACGGTGTACGCCTGGGCGTGTGGAAGGTGGGGACAGTGAGGATGGTGGGGGTGGCACGATGTGGGTGTGGGCGTGTGGAAGGCAGGACAGTGAGGATGGTGGGGATGGCACAGTGTGGGTGTGGGCGTGTGGAAGGCGGGACAGTGAAGATGGTGGGGGTGGCACGGTGTGGGTGTGGGCGTGTGGAAGGTGGGGACAGTGAGGATGGTGGGGGTGGCACAGTGTGGGTGTGGGCGTGTGGAAGGCGGGACAGTGAAGATGGTGGGGGTGGCACGGTGTGGGTGTGGGCGTGTGGAAGGTGGGGACAGTGAGGATGGTGGGGATGGCACAGTGTGGGTGTGGGCGTGTGGAAGGCGGGACAGTGAAGATGGTGGGGGTGGCACGGTGTGGGTGTGGGCGTGTGGAAGGTGGGGACAGTGAGGATGGTGGGGGTGGCACAGTGTGGGTGTGGGCGTGTGGAAGGCGGGACAGTGAGGATGGTGGGGGTGGCACGGTGTGGGTGTGGGCGTGTGGAAGGTGGGGACAGTGAGGATGGTGGGGGTGGCACAGTGTGGGTGTGGGCGTGTGGAAGGCGGGACAGTGAAGATGGTGGGGGTGGCACGGTGTGGGTGTGGGCGTGTGGAAGGTGGGGACAGTGAGGATGGTGGGGATGGCACAGTGTGGGTGTGGGCGTGTGGAAGGCGGGACAGTGAAGATGGTGGGGGTGGCACGGTGTGGGTGTGGGCGTGTGGAAGGTGGGGACAGTGAGGATGGTGGGGGTGGCACAGTGTGGGTGTGGGTGTGTGGAAGGCGGGACAGTGAGGATGGTGGGGGTGGCACGGTGTGGGTGTGGGCGTGTGGAAGGTGGGGACAGTGAGGATGGTGGGGGGTGGCACAGTGTGGGTGTGGGCGTGTGGAAGGTGGGGACAGTGAGGATGGTGGGGGTGGCACGGTGTGGGTGTGGGCGTGTGGAAGGCGGGACAGTGAGGATGGTGGGGGTGGCACGGTGTGGGTGTGGGTGTGTGGAAGGCGGGGACAGTGAGAATGGTGGGGCTGTGGAAGGCGTGGGCATGTGGAAGGCGGGACAGTGAGGATGGTGGGTGGCACTGTGTGGGTGTGTGGAAGGCGGGACAGTGAGGATGGTGGGGGTGGCACGGTGTGGGTGTGGGCGTGTGGAAGGCGGGACAGTGAGGATGGTGGGGGTGGCACGGTGTGGGTGTGGGCGTGTGGAAGGCGGGGACAGTGAGGATGGTGGGGCTGTGGAAGGCGTGGGCGTATGGAAGGCGGGACAGTGAGGATGGTGGGGGTGGCACGGTGTGGGTGTGGGTGTGTGGAAGGCGGGACAGTGAGGATGGTGGGGGTGGCACGGTGTGGGTGTGGGTGTGTGGAAGGCGGGGACAGTGAGAATGGTGGGGCTGTGGAAGGCGTGGGCATTTGGAAGGCGGGACAGTGAGGATGGTGGGTGGCACTGTGTGGGTGTGTGGAAGGCGGGACAGTGAGGATGGTGGGGGTGGCACGGTGTGGGTGTGGGTGTGTGGAAGGCGGGGACAGTGAGGATGGTGGGGGTGGCACAGTGTGGGTATGGGCGTGTGGAAGGCGGGACAGTGAGGATGGTGGGGGTGGCACAGTGTGGGTGTGGGCGTGTGGAAGGCGGGGACAGTGAGGATGGTGGGGGTGGCACGGTGTGGGTGTGGGCGTGTGGAAGGCGGGGACAGAGGATGGTGGGGGGTGGCACGGTGTGGGTGCGGGCGTGTGGAAGGCGGGGACAGTGAGGATGGTGGGGGTGGCACAGTGTGGGCGTGGGCGTGTGGAAGGCGGGACAGTGAAGATGGTGGGGGTGGCACGGTGTACGCCTGGGCGTGTGGAAGGTGGGGACAGTGAGGATGGTGGGGGTGGCACGATGTGGGTGTGGGCGTGTGGAAGGCAGGACAGTGAGGATGGTGGGGATGGCACAGTGTGGGTGTGGGCGTGTGGAAGGCGGGACAGTGAAGATGGTGGGGGTGGCACGGTGTGGGTGTGGGCGTGTGGAAGGCGGGACAGTGAAGATGGTGGGGGTGGCACGGTGTGGGTGTGGGCGTGTGGAAGGCGGGGACAGTGAGGATGGTGGGGGGTGGCACTGTGTGGGTGTGTGGAAGGCGGGGACAGTGAGGATGGTGCGGGTGGCAGAAGGAGCCGGGGAGGGTGACCATGGGCAGCGGGGACAGTGGCTGTGTGACCGGCATTTCTGATGGAGGGAGAAGAGGTTTTCCAGGGTGATGATGTGCATGCGTGGTACTTTGAAGTCAGATGTCGGTGACCAACATTTCAATCATTTTTTTTTTTTTTGATAACCTTGTTTGAATTGATCTCCGTGTGCATACCTTTGACAATGGAGCAAAGATTCTGATACTTGAGAAAGAAAGAGAGAGAGAGAGAGAGAGAGAGAGACAGAGAGAGACAGAGAGGGACAGAACCCAGAGAGAAACAGGGCAGCATCCTCAGGTCTGTGAGCAGAGAGACCTATTCGGTCATGAAGCCCGCCCCCTCGTGACCGGGACAGCGGAGAGAATGACGGAAGTCCCCACCAGCTGGGGCCGTTACTTGATTCTCACGCCACTCAGTGGCTGTTATTTATGTGCAGAACAGAGGAGGGTCTTGAAAGAAGGGGAGCCTGAGACAGCCCCCCGCTCCCTCTGCAGCGGCAGGTGCATCAGAGCCCCTGACGAGAGCTGTCGGGGGGCCGCTGGGATGCGTTTCGTCCACTTGCTGCCCTCACATGTTGCCTTTCGCCTCGTGGCCGCGGCCCCCGCGGGGAACGGCGCTCGGGACAAGCGGTCATTGTTGGCGGGCGGAGCTGGAGTAGCAGCCACTTGGCTGTGGGTCAGCGTTTTCCCCACTCCCGTCAATACCGCTCTGTTCCTGCCTGAGCCGCTCACGGCCTGGGAACCGGCCCCCCTGGGGGGGCCAGTCGGCTGTGGCTCACCCCGGAGCGTCCTCCTTCCCAAGGGGAAACACGGTCAGATCTAAAGAAAACACATCCCGTGGCTTATCAACTGAGTAGTGAGTCTTTTTCTTGCTTGCTGACCCCCGGGAGTAAGTTTTTTTTGGTTGGTTGGTTTTTTTTTTCCAAAAAATGAAATTAGTTCCAGTACCAGTTTAATGAACTTAAAATCGTGTTTGTTTGATAACCAGTTGATGGAAACAAGAACCCACGTTGGCCTTTTTTTTTTAAATGTTGCCTATCACAATTTTTAAAATGAAAATTTTTGGACGGTTGTACTCTGGATGGTCAGGAGGCACGAGGGCGTGCGTGAACGTTTGTACGACCGAGGGTTATAATGACCCGAGTTTGTTTCTTTTCCGTGATGAGACCCCGTCCCCCTGTTCAAGCTGCCTCCCCTGACCCGCCCCCCCCCCCCCCACCACTCTCAGAGTTAGAGCTCCTGGTAGAAATTCTGAGCAGCGTCCACTTTACGTGGACACAGGGGAGTTGTGATGGTCCCTGGGCCGCACAGTGCATGATGTCAACACCAGACGGGGCTTCCCGACGCAGACGTGAAGGGCCCGGGCCCCGTGTTCAGTGTGTTCGCAGAGCTGGCCCGGGTGTGGGCCATGAAGGGAGGTGGGTGCTTTAACACGGAAAACCCTCAGGAAAGTTCCCGCGCTGAGGAATTTGTTACAGAGAGGACGTGTGGGGGTAGCACTTCCCTCCGATCCTCCCTCCCTCCCTTCCTCTCTCTCTCTCTCTCTCTCTCTCTCTATCTCTATCTCTCTCTGCTCCATAGATTTTTATCTGCGAGGATTGAGGATTCCAGAAACTTCTTCCTTCTGGAAGTAGCTCTGAGTATCATTTGAGGTCAGGGGAGGTTAGAGAAGGTCGCGGCGGACATTTCAAGGTGGACTTCCGTCCCCGTCACAAATCCCCGTGAGTTCAAAGTCCGGTAATAGTGCCACAAGAACTTACAAAGTTTAGGCTTTAGGTTAAAAGATAAAAAGAATAAAAGTAGCTCCTGCCCACAGGGTGGTGGTGGTGGTGGGGATTCCTAAAAATGTCGAACATCTGTTTCTATTTAGTGTATTGGCTAGATTTGGGTTCTTGACCCAAATTTCACAGTAAACAAAAGTAAGCTTCCAGTAGACAGACTGTTCTGCCTCCAAGCCTCGCTTGCTCGTGGGGGCTGCCTCCTCATCCCCGCCTACCCCCAGGGCCAGACGGCACCGGCCCTGACTGCTTGGGCCTTATTCGCACTTTGAATTTGGTGCTGAACGCGGTTGGATTGGGCGTTGCGTGTGGTTGGGTTTGGTGTCGAATGTGATTGGATTTGGTGCCAGGTGAGGCTGGATGGGGCGCCGTGTGGCTGTGCCCACCAGGAGCCAATGGCAGCTGAGCGGACACTCCGTGGGGGGCCGGAGGACAGGGCTCTATGTGTGCAAAAGGTGCAAAGTGGGGTGAGGCGGATCTGTGTGCCAGGTGTGGCTGCATTCGGGTGCCCAGTATGGTTGAATGTCATGCCAGCTAAGGTTAAATTTGGTGCTGGGTGGAGTGAGACCTGGTGCAGGGTGGCTGGATTTGGTGCTGAATGCGGTTGGATTGGGCGTTGCGTGTGGCTGGGTTTGGTGTCGAATGTGATTGGATTTGGTGTCAGATGAGGCAGGATGGGGCGCCTTGAGGCAGGATGGGGCGCCTTGAGGCTGGATGGGTGCCAGGCAGGATGGGGCGCCCTGAGGCTGGGTGGAGCGCCCTGAAGCTGGGGGGGGGGCGTTGTGAGGCTGGGTGGGGTGCCCTGAGGCAGGATGGGGTGCCGTGAGGCTGGGCGGGGCGCCCTGAGGCTGGGTGGAGCGCCCTGAGGCTGGGTGGGGCGCCCTGAGGCTGGGTGGAGTGCCCTGAAGCTGGGTGTGGCGTCGTGAGGCTGGGTGTGGTAAGGGGCGATAACCGTGTGCCCCCCCGTTGGAGGGCAGGGAGCCTCCGGCCTTCTCCTTCTGAAGTTACCCTCATTGATCCCATGTAGGTGTTGGACGGCAGGTGCCGCAAAAGCCTCCCAGGGGCACCGCTCGGGGGCCCCCCCAGTTAGTGCTGCCCCCGCCCCCGCCCTACCCTCCTCCGGACACAGACGCGGCGGTGCCTCACGGCTTCCCGGGGGAAGGCGCTGCTCCGGAGGCCTCCGACCCGAGACCCACACGTAGGTGCCTCCTGTCTCTGGTTCGTGCGCGCGCCCTCCCCCCTCGCGTCCCCCTGTCGGGGCTGCTGGGTTCCCAGACTCTCCGCTCTGGCCTCGGGACGTCCGGGTCTGTCCTCTGCGCTTCCTCTTCCACACGCTCAACGCAGTGCTCCCGGCGCCAGTGAATGCCACGCAGAGTCCCCGCAGGAGGACGGTTTGACCCGTTCCTCGGGCAGATCGCGGTGAGACTTCCGCCTAAATTGTCCTGCGCGGGCGGAGACAGTCAGCGGGAAGCTTCACGTCCCTCGGATTAGGAGTGGCCTCGATGGCTGCAGCCGGCCAGTCCTGCCCAGCCACTCGGGCCAGCAGTGGCCACAAAACGGGGGGCTGGGGTCCAGAGCTCTCAACCTGGGACCACGTGGCCATTGAACAAGCTCAGGTCCTGTCCTTCTGCAGAAAGGGAGACGGAGGCACTGGAGGGAGAAACGGCTGGGCTGTGTGTGGCCACAGCCAGAATGCAGCCCCTGTGGCTTCTGTCCTGTGTCCCCCCCACCCCCCCCACCCCCGAGTGAGTGAGCTCAGGCTCTCACGGCCCCCGGGGGTTTCTCTTAGACGACAGAAGGGCCGCACGAAGCATCCCCGCCTCTAGGTGGGGGGTGTTGTATACGCTCACCTGTTTCCCTATACCGGATGGCGCCCCCATGTCTCAGCGGCCCTCTGGGAGAGGGGGTCCTCGTCATGGAGCAGGCGCGTCCTAGGCCGCACGCATTTTCTGAACAGCGCCGTGTCCCTCTGCGTCCAGCCCAGCGAGGGGCCGGCGCCCACACGCAGGCGAGCGAGTCCCTTCTCTTCTGCTGCTGGACCAGTTCAGCCTTTCCCGTCCTCTTGGACGAGGAGGACTTCAGCCTCTGGGCAAAGAAGAGAACCCCTCCCCCCGCCCCGGTCCATTTATTTCATCTTTCTTTACAAAGAACTTCTTTCCAGCCTTAAAATCTGTCTGATCATCTTGACGTTGGGCGTGCTTCCGTCCAGGATCAGACGTATTTGTCCCAGAGACGGCAGCCCAAGCGTGGGCAGCTCGCGGCCTTGCGTGTCTGAGGACAGCGGGGTCTGGCCACGCACCTCGGCCGGGAGCTTTTGCGGGTCACGGCTACAGCTGCTCCTTCTGACCACAGAGGCTCTGTCCTGGGGAACCCGGGCGGGAGGGAGGGACGGCTGAGGGAACTGGTCAAGCCGAGGGCGCTCCAGGGGGTCTCCCTGGGGTGGAGATCCAGCCCCATACCCTTCCCCACACCGACCTCATGCAAACTCGCAGGCGCCATCTTCCTCCTGGGCCTCCCTGGGTTTGGGGGCCACCGTCAGAGTGCGGAGTCTGCCGGGGAGACTGGCGAACAGGATTCGGGGGGAGCTGCTCACAAAGGCCCACGTCAGACTTGAGACGCACACTTTCTCTACGGGGCTCTAGGGTGCGGGGGGCGTGCACGCTCCTGACATTAAACAGGGCCCCCTCCATACCCGGAGACTGAGGGTCTGGGTTTCCTAATACTCTCGGCCGCTAAAAGGGTAAGAGAACAGGCTGGGCAGAGTTGCGCGTCTGACCTGTAACTTCCTGGAACCTTGTGTGTCATTTACAAGGACTTCTGGGTTAGAGGCAGCATCATTGTATCTCTCGCAAAGTAGACAAGATGCAAAAACGTTCCAAGTCGGTGTGGGGGCGGGCGGGAGGCCGCGCGTGCCGTCGTCTGGGGCGGGCGGGAGGCCGCGCACGCCGTCGCCTGGGGCGGGCGGGAGGCCGCGCACGCCGTCGCCTGGGGCGGGCGGGAGGCCGCGTGTGCCGTCACCTGCGTGTGCAGAGTGGGAGGCTGCGTGTGTCGTCACCTGGGGCGGGCGGGAGGCCGCGTGCGCCGTCGCCTGGGGCGGGCGGGAGGCCGTGGGGCAGGCGGGAGGCCGCGTGCGCCGTCGCCTGGGGCGGGTGGGAGGCCGCGTGTGCCGTCGCCTGTGTGTGCAGGGTGGGGGCCCCGCCTGCCTGATTTGTGAGGTCAGCGCCCCTCCTCCCGGCAGCCACGGCCAGGTCAGCCGCCGGAGGGTGAGATGGTGAATACTTATCGCATGTGTGGGGGAAGAGGGACCGCGCCGGGTCACCTCTCCGAGCGGTGGCGCAGCGGCCGTGGTGCATGGGTCTCGGGTGCCGCGTCTGAGCACGGCGGTAGGAACGGCGGGATGGCAGCTCCCTGCTCCGGGTTCTGTGATCTCTTCTGTTTCTCACGAGTAGGATTCCAGATTAACCGTGACGTGTGTGGCCCCCTACACAGACGCTTCGGGTGTGTGTCTAAACAGACGGCATGGGGCACGGATGTTTTTTTCCCCCCTCTCTCTCTCTCCCTCTCTCTCCTAACTTTCTAACTAGCTTGCTTTCTGCTGGCGTTTGGTTTCAGCGTGTGGGCCTCCGCTGTGAAGTCACAAGCATGGTGCCCGTCCCACTAATTGCACTGAGTTATTTGATTTCCGGATGTGCATCCCTGGTTGTGCTCGGTTGCGACTAACCAACCCGTCATCAATTACTTATCCCAAAGAGGGGACCCTGGGGATTGAAAAGCCGAGGCCCGCGGAGCTCAGATGACAGCTCCTCAATGTGCTTTTCCATGTTTCAATGGAACCGTCACCCGGCTGTCTTGTTCTCGTAGGACCCCTCACCCCCACCACCAGCTCTGAGCAAATCAGCCTTCAGGAAAGATAACATATTTCCAGGGCGACTGGCGGATGATTTTTAAAGGGGAAACAGGTCCTTGTCTCCTGCTCTGAATGACACGTGGGTTTAAGCAGCAGCAGCAGCAACAACAACCACCGTTGGGATGTTTGGCTTTCAAATTATAAACAGGCATCTCAGTCAGGAGAAAAATAATAATAAATTTCAGGACCTTCTAAGATAAGGGAAAAAAAAAGGAGAGAAGTGGATGACCCATTTTCAATCAGAAGATAGTCACTTGAGTTAGCTCCATGTGACATTAGTAACGATGACGATAATGACAGTCATTCACGTACCAGGCGGAGTGACTGGGCAGGAGGACCGGGGGTGGGGGGGGGGTCAGGAGTGCCGTGGGCACAGCTCAGCGGTCTCCTCGCAGAGAGACCAACCGGGTGCCCAGGGAAGGCCCCGCTCCGTGAACAGCCGTGAGCTCACCTGAGCAGAGACTGTAAAAGCTGCAGAAAACCGGACAGGGATTTATTTACGGGGCTGATTGATGCCTCTTCAGTTGGAATCAATCTCCTTATAAAGTCCCCCTAGCGTCATACTCTGAAATCGAAATCGAAATGAAACACTCAGCCTGTCTCGGAGCCACACCGTTCAGCCCGAGGCTGTGACAGTGAGCCCTGCAGGTGCCCGGGGGTCCGTCTGAGCCCCGGGGACGCGCTCCTTCCTGCCCTCGTCCTGGGCTTGTCTGCTGCCTTCCGTCCCCCTGGACAAGGGCACCGCCACCGGCAAACAGGAAGCCGGACGGTGACCGAGGGGCCCCTGCTCCTAAAACAGATGAAATGGAAGGAAACGGGCCGCTATGGGAGTGGAGTCTGCTCCTACTCAGAACTCCACTCGAGAGGAAAAAAAAAAGAAGGAACTGAGATTTGTAGCCTGCTAGTGTCACCCCCTGAAAACCGTGCGATTCACCCGTGTGGACTCGGGATGTGAAGCAGTGGGGGTGGCGACCGAGCTCCTTGATCACGTTGGAAAAAGAGACTCGGGAACCTCTCTCCTCTCTCTCATTACTTTGTAGCTGCTCTGCCCCTGCCTTGAGAGATTGAAGACTTTAGTGACTGCTCAGTGGAGCTGGGGCTGCCCTGCACTGGGACAGGTGACTGAAATTTTGAGAACGTTGCAAGCCGGTGGCTAAACACAGCCCTTATGATAAAAAGTCCATTATTATGTAAGCTTAGAATTACATAGGTCATATTAGGAGCAAAGGTCACAAATCCTGAACACTCCTCCCTTCTTGATTTTTTTTTTTTTTTTGCTACTTTTCACTGGTTCTGTGTCTTGAGGCCATTTACGCACATCGGAGCAATGTGGCTCAACGGCACATCACCGTGAAAACCCTGCGTTGTGGTCCGCTGCTGCACACCTCTTCCTCACACCCTCGTTCAGGAGGAGGGAGTATTTACACCACGGGAATTGGTCAGTACAGATCAGCAGAGTCTCTGTCTCTGCCACCAAGGCTTTTTAAGATTTCTTATCCACTCCAGATCATTTTATCTGAGGACCTAAAAGAGACAGCGAGTATGGTGACGTTCATGACACGGTTCTTCCCAGGGCGGGGGGCAGGGGGGGGAGTGAGAGGGGGAGTGAGATAGAATTGTATCTGTTGGCTCAACTAGACCCTTTTTCACAACTACCCTGGACAGAGGCTGAAAGGACGTGGCAGGGACAAGAGCAAGTGTGGCCCTAGCCAGCTGGCTCAGCAGTAGAGCGTTTTCCTGGTGTGTGGAAGTCCTGGGTTTGATTCCCGATCAGGGCACACAGGAGAGGCGCCCATCTGCTTCTCCACCCTTCCCTCTCTCCTTTCTTTCTATCTCTCTCTTCCCACAGCCATGGCTCGATTAGAGCGAGTTGGCCTGGGCACTGAGGATGGCTCCATGGCCTCTGCCTCAGGCGCTAGAATGGCTCTGGTCGCAACAGAGCGATGCCCCAGATGGGCAGAGCATCGCCCCCTGGTGGGCGTGCCGGGTGGATCCCGGTCGGGCACATGCGGGAGTCTGTCTCTCTGCCTCCCTGCTTCTCACTTCAGAAAAATACTAAGACAAAAAACAAAAAAGCAGGCGGACTCGGCTGTTCAGTCCCCAGGGTCTGGAGGACGCAGGGAGAGGGAGGGCCACGCGGGTCTCGCGGGCGCGTGTTCACGCTCTGCCCTTTGTTCCTCCGCAGTTTACTGTTGTGCGTCATTCCCTAGTCACGCCAGGCGCTTTTGACGACGGCCCTCCGCGGAGCTCCGTGCCTCTGACCTCCTGTGCTCTGCAGTCCTGACCCCAACCCCTGTCCCTCTGTGCGACGGGGCTCACGGGCACACCGCGGGGCACTTCCTCTTAGAATGGACGTCGAAGCGCCCCCACAGCAGAGATTTCTCTGACCGGGGTCCCTGCGCCCTTGTGGGCGGCAAAGACCTTTACGTGTAAATCCTCCCGGGTGATAAGACCTGGCCGGAGCGCCCCTTTTCTCGGGACATGGCTCCATTTCCGCGAAGAACGTGGCTTCGTTTGAATTCATTGTGAACGCATCTGTGTCTTGTTTGACATTCAATTGTAGAGTTTCTCCCCTGTCTTCCTCGGAAACTGGATCGCGTTCCTGAACTGACCGGCGCGGGCAGTTTAGATGGAAGCATTCTGCCTGCCTGGTAGAACTTCCCAAACGCACGAGCTATACGTGTCCATAGGGGACGCGGGAGTCACGATGTGAATCTGTGCTTCAGGGACACGCGGGACCCAGCGTTTTCCTACCTGTGTCTTAGGGTTTCCGACGACTGTGTTCGCCACCCTCTCGATAGTTTACCAAGAGAGGAGAGGCAGGGGTGTCTCCCTTCCTCTGTGCCCTCTGCATTCAGTCCTCACCTCCTTACCCACCGAACGTCCAGGACCCACGGGTGCCAGGCCTTGGGCCAGTGTCAGGGCGGGTCGAGAGAATAGCATGCGACCTCACCCTTGGATTCCACTTAACCTGAGCTCCCCCCCGGCACAGATGGAAGTCACACCGGCTCCGTTTGACAAAGGCTAGTCTGGAGCTTTGTGTGAGGGACAGTGACGTCCCGGGCTGTGACAGCCACATGCCCAGAGTGGTGTGGCCTGCTCTTCCCAGAGTGCGAGACCCCCTCCCCCATCCTGAGAAAGCCCACCCAGTTGCCGAGAACCCCTCACCTCGACCATCCCGAGACAAGCAAGCAGGCAGGTGACAAGAACCACGTGCAGGTTCAGGGTTTACCGATACAGGACGCGCCTGCTGAGGTCACCCTCCGTCACCGTCACCGTCACCGTGCGAAGAAGCATTGGAACCGGAGAAGCTCCTCGTGTTTTCTCTCCGGAAGATTTTTTTTTTTAATTGTATCACTCAAAGTAAGAAAAAGAATTAGTCAGTGTTTTTTTACGTGTATGACTGTTGTCGGATTGATCACCGTGAAAATGTTAGTGATGGCTAACGTAGGAATGATTGCAGCCAATAACTGATATTAGTACTTGCAGGCGTCCCCAAACTATGGCCCGCGGGCCGCAATTTGGCCCCTTAAGGCCGTTTATCCAGCTCCCGCCGCACTTCCAGAAGGGGCAACTCTCTCATTGGTGGTCAGTGAGAGGAGCACTGTATGTGGGAGCCCTCCAATGGTCTGAGGGACAGTGAACTGGCCCCCTGTGTAAAAAGTTTGGGGACCCCTGAAAGGATTATCAGCTAGAACTTGATGGAAACGCAGAGCTAGAGCTATAGATAACCCATCAAGTGCCACGTGTTGGTGAAAACAAAACGAAACAAAACAAACAAAAAAAGAAGAATCCCAGAAAATTACAGAAATTACCAGGAAATAGGACGAGTTGAAAAGTGCCTTTTTTTTTTTTTTTCATTTTGCATTGAAATAAAGAACTTTTGTCTGGTAAATAGCAGTCGTTCGCCCTCAAATCATTAAGCGGGGGAACGTCTAAACGAGAAAAGGTAATGTTTACCTCCGTGCCGAGAAGCACCTGCGTTGACGACCCGGACCTGAGCGATTGTGGGAGATTGTGTGTAATTACGGCAATCAGCATGTGTGTAAGCAAGTAGCAATTAGGCGGGAGAGAGAACGCAGGACGCAGTCTGAAGGCGAACCGGTGGGGAGGGGCGCCGCGGGGAGTTAGGGTGCCCCCCCCCGGCCCCCCGCACGCCTGGTGAAGGAGGCGGGACACGTCATCCCGGAAGATGCATCAAAGTCTGTGGAGAAACAGAGGACAGAGAGGAGGCAGGCGGGGTGCGGGCAGCAGTCCCCCTGGAGCAGAACCAGTTCACAGGAGGGGCTCGCTGTGCACCCTGGCCTGCTGGACCGTGAAATTAGCCGAAGACGTGGGTTTGGGATAGTCGTAGCGCAGGGGTCTCCCTTCCCTGAGACGGCCCGGGGGCACGGCGGTGTGAAATTCAGGGCCATGGGATGAACAAGTTGCGGAGACCCCCAGGTGTGCCAGGGCGCCGTGCCATCATCCGGCGTGGGCACCCTGGGAGAGTCGGACAGGACCACTCGGTGTGACATTTGTTTTGTTGTTGCTGTTTCTCAAAGCCCTCGCACCTCAGAGATGTTTCGCTTCTGGCCCCGGCCTCAGAGCCTCTCTCTCCCTGTGGTGGGTCATGGGTTCTCCTTCTCGGCCAGCACGAGAACCATCCGTTTCTTTCCCCCGTGACGTTACACGTACCATCAAGGGGTGTAGTAAAAGAACACAGATTGGAGGGGGGTTACATTTTATTGAACAGTGAGACCCAAGTCGAGCCAAATTAAGGACTCGTCTGGGTCCCCCTGTGAGCAGCTCACAGCTCACAGCAAGGGCTGAGGTCACAGGACCCTTAACTCGGAATTGCTTTTCAACTGCACTTGGCTTACATTCTGAACAGCTTCCCCACGGAACGGGCTGGCGTCTCGGACCTGTGCTCCCGGCTCTGGGAGAGGTTCCCATCTCTCTCTCTCTCTCTCTCTCTCTCTCTCTCTCTCTCTCTCTCGGCACAGGTGTATTTTACCTTTTCATACGCAGATTCTGAGATGATGTAGTTGTCAGTCAAGGCTCCTAGTTCTACTGATGAAACCGTTTGGGAAAGTCTCAGTACAGTGTACTCACCAGGGTCCTCGTAGCCCCCGTGATCAGCACCCACAAATTACTTCTGTGTGTGTGATGCTTTATCAACCGCGAATTTCCAGAGTTCACGTCTGGTTTGGGTCCATAATAGGACACTGCTTGGTGACAGCTCTCGTAACTTGTGTAATCTGATTTAAAACACGTCCATTTGCAGCCTGACCCGGTGGTGGTGCAGTGGATACAGCGTCAACCTGGGATGATGAGGACCCAGGTTCAAAACCCCTGAGGTCGCTGGTTGGAGTCCAGGCTCATCCGGCTTGAGCATGGGGTCGTTGGCTTGAACCCAGAGGTCACTGGCTTGAAGCCTAAGGTTGCTGGCTTGAGCAAGGGGTCACTGGCTCCACCCCCCACCCCCAGTCAAGGCACGTATGATAAAGCAATCAACGAACAACTGAACTGTTGCAACTACGAGTTGATGCTCCTCATCCCTCTCCCCTCCTGTCTGTCTTGGTCTCTCTCTTCTCTCTGTCACTCTCTTGCAAGGAAAAAAAAAATTCCACATGTTCATTTGCAGAGTGACGTTTTTCATAACAAATAAACTTTCCTAAGAAAGGGGGTAGGATTGCATCTTCCAAATGGCAGGCGGGGAGGTGAGGGCCCTTCACACGGGGATTGCAGGCACCTCGAAGCAGCACACCTTCAGTTGTCTGGGAGTCAGTCCCTCCCAGAGCCCTTCCTTCTTCTCTGCTCTGAACAGTGTGTGTGTGTGCACACGTGGGTGTGCGTACCTGCATGCCTGTGTGTGTTGCAGTGTGTGAACGTGTGTATGACGTGTGTGTGCATGTGTGTGGACACATGTGCACACTTGTGCGTGAGCATGTGTGTGAATGAATGTGAACATGTGTGGGTATGTGTGAACATGCATGTGTGAGAGCACGGGTGAGATTATATGTGAACATGTGTGTGCCTGTGTGTGAACATGTGTGTATGAGTGTGTGGGGGCACGTGTGTGTGAACATGTGTGAGCGTGTGTGAACATGCATGTGTGAGAGCATGAATGAGCTTGTACGTGAGCATTGTGTGCACGTGTGAGCATGTGTTTGAGCATGTGTGAGCATGTGTCTGCATGAAATACTTCACACTCGTACTCAACAGACATGGAACAGGAGGGAAACTCAGGAGAGTTTGCCCCGTTTGACACCACAGTGAAATGACAACGAGCAAACCTCAGAGCTTCGATGAGGGTGACGGTCCCCGTCGGAGCAGCGGGGGGCTCGGCCCAGCCAGTGGTCTGCGTGCCCAGCGGTCTGCATGCCCAGTGGTCTGCGTGCCCAGTGGTCTGAGTGCCCAGGGGTCTGCGTGCCCAGTGGTCTGAGTGCCCAGTGGTCTGCGTGCCCAGTGGTCTGCGTGCCCAGGCTCCGTCTGTCACAGCCACAGAGAATCAGTCACCCTCCATCCAATGCTTTCTCCCCTGGAAATTGCGAGATTAAGCTTATTACTTTCTTCTCTGTTTGTCCTGACTGTAAATGCTACAAATAACCCCCCTTTTCCTTCTTCTTAAGAAAATTATACTTTAGTATGGTATATATGTGTGTGTGTGTGTGTGTATATATAGATGAATATGATTGAAGTTGTATAAGTCAGAGGCTGATCTATCCATATCCTGCAGTAGAGAAGAAAAGAAAAGAAAGAAAAGAATAAAGAAAAAGCCCAAAGAGAGCAGAGCTTTGGAGATCCCGGAGACCGGCCACGCTGTTTCCCGGGTGACGAGTCTGCTAGCTGGTTTTCAGGAGGAAGTGCAGAGAAAGCCCCAGATGTGACTGTGAGTCAGAACACGCTAGCCAGTGTAGACCAGCCGCTCTTCCTTGTCACGTGACAAGCTCAAGGATGGAGGAGACACATCCGGTTGTGTTTATAGAAGTGACATGTGGCCATGAGAATGGGACAGACTTCCTGAGTGGCACAGAGTCCAAACCAAAAGGTGAAAACGGACGGCAGATGTTGTCACTGGCCACAGACCCATTGACAAGGGACATTGCCAATGTCAAGAAAGGTTTGCCTTGAAATTCTGTCGTGCCCCCCCCGCCCCACGTGGAGGAGGCGTGACCAGGCGCCGGGCAGCCCCGCCCACCTCCCACTAGCCACCCCCCACCCCTGTTAGCAAGCAGCATAAGGTGGGGGGGGAGCTGCCCAGATAGGAGAGGCTTTCCTCTCTCGTCTCATCCACCAGGGGGAGCCCTGACCATCCCAGTGATGCCGGCCGGGAGAAGGGACACAAAGCCACAGCTGGTGACACACAGTGGCTCTGGGACTGCGCTCAGGGGGCCAGCCCCTGTCTTTACAGAGAGGGGACAGCAAGACCAGAAAAGTGCCGGGCGGCCTGTCCTCGGAGGGCCGACTCTCGTCCACTCCTGTTGGTGTGATGGTGGGTTTACCCTGAAGAGGCAGGGTAGACCTGTCGTGTGCCGGTGACAGCGTTAGTGTTTCCTTCCCGCAGTTCAGCACGCAGGCGCCTCAGCCGTGGGGCCGTCACACAGCCTGGACCTCGGCTGTCCCGCGGCCCGGACCTCGGCAGCTGGCCTTGTGCCCCACGGACCTGCAGGCTGCAAGTCCGAGAGCAAGGTGCTGGCAGGGGGGTCCCTCGGGGGCCTCTCCCCGGGCGTGGAGACGGACGGCCGCCTTCTCACCACGTCCTCACGTGTTCTCTCCTCCATGTTCTCCCCTCCCCCACGTGTCTTCCTCTTCACGTAGGGACACCAGTCATGGGGGTGATGCCCACCCTGCCACCCTCATCTTAACGTAATCACGTCTTTAAAGACATCCAAATACAATCAGGTTCTGAAGCTGTCGGTGCTGAGGAGTCAACGTGTGAACCTGAGGGGGCACCACTCAGCCTGTAACCACAGGTGTCTGTTCACCCCAAGTTTGCTGAGGGGGTGACCCGGGCTTCAAAACCTGAGCTGTGCCCATGGGGGTGGGGGGGCAGGCAGCACGGACCACCAGCCCCCACTCCAGGCTGCCGCTGCCCGTGGCCCATGCCGTCTGTCTGTGGGCTGCCCTGGCATGTGCCCTGTCCTGGCCCTGACTCTGAATTGCATCGTGGGCCTGCCATGCCGGGCGTGTCTGCAGCTGTGAGTGTCCCCAGCGTCCCCGGGAAGGCGGGGCCGGGCCCGGACGCCGTGACACATCCCTCTCCACCAGACAGGGGCTCCACCTGCTCTCCGCAGGCCGAGTCAGAGGGTCCCACGCCTTCCCCTCCGCCCTGGTTCCTGCCCCTCTCGGCTGGCACCTCCGTCCTTCACACACTTGTGAGTGTGCCCACGCGTGTGCCTGCAGACGCACGCTCACTGGTCGTACCTCTCAGCCACCTCAGCCATACCAGGGCTGCGGGGGGCGGCTCCCTGCCCTCCTGTGAACCCAGAGCCCCAGGACTCCGTGCCGTCCAGCGTCCGGCGTGCTAACCGGGAGGCATCGTGGGAGACACATGTCCGGTTGTGCGCAGGTGTCTTCTACCTGGAGACAGACATGTTTTCCTTGAGCTCCACCCGATCCCGGGGTATTTGGGAGAGGGCAGGGGGGGGGGGCCCGAGAGCACAGGCCAGCACGTACCCCGCCCCAAACGCTCCCGCTCGGGGTGTGGCTGAGAGGACAGGCCCGCTTAATCGGGCGGATGACGAGGGAAGATGTGGGGAGAACGCGGCGTTTCACCAAGTTCGATGGTTGGTGTACGAGACCTGTCGGTGAACTGTGTTTGCAGAGTTTCGCCGACGGGCGGAGGAAACCCCTGTACCCACAGACGAGACTGAGTCTTCTTTATGCGGAGCAATCAGGCCGAGGGCCGAGGGGAGGGGCACCGCCTGTCCTCAGCCCAGGCGGTGAGCCAGGCGGTGACACCGGTGACAGCAGGACGCCGCCCCCCCCCCCGCGGGCAGCTCCCCCCCTGCCCAGGAGCCTGAAGGAACACGGCCCCTTCTGGAGAATGCCTGAGACGCTTGGGGAGCATGTAGGGTGACCCTCAACTAGGCCTCGTGAGATTACTCTCATTTTTCGTAATCATTGCTCACGGGCTCAGGTCACCTATAACTCGATCCCACGCTGGGCCCACCGGCCCCGGAAGGAAGAGGCTGCAGGTGTTTGTAAAAGTGAAGCCTCCTCGTTTATAAAGATTGGTCGTTTCCAAGGCTGGTCGGTCGTAAGGAGGTCAAGCGTGCCGGGGAGACCGCACAGGACTGGCCAGACGCCTCGGCCAGCGTGACCAAGCGGCAGATAACCTTTTTCCTTATCTCCTGGGCCCCGGGTTCAGATAAGGGTTGGGACACGCTGATGCCAATCGCCCTTGTGTCTCCGAGAGCCTGGGCTTCGGTTTCTGACCTCGGGGCCGAGGGAAGGTTCGTAGGCGCTGGGCCCAGCCTCGGTGTGGCTGCTCTTCGGGGCAGGTTCGCACTTGGCGCTGAGAACCCAGGATGCGCTGTGCTGTGTGCACACGACAGAGACAGAGAGAGAGAGAGAAAGAGCAGGGAAGGGAAATGAAAAGGTCACTGCGTCAGAGCCGTCAGACCAGGTCCTGACACCCCACATGGTCGCATCTGTTCTAAATTTCCCAGCGTGGCGGGGAGAGGCCGTGCCCGGGATCAGGGGCGTCTGCCGCAGACGGACAGAGGGTCGGATGCCGATACCCGCCGGCTCCTCCCGGCAGCTGCCTGGACGGCGCCCGTCATGCGTGCGGTCCAAGCGCTGTCCTCGGACTTTCCCCGGCTCCTTAAGAGACGGAGGAGAAAGTCACAGCCCGTAGGGACAGCTCGGCTCGAGGTCACGGCTGCCTCAGCACCGTGACGGTCGATGTTGTTGCAAAGACTCGGGGAGAAAAATCGCGCCCCTCCGGTGACAGTGTTGTCACCCTTACCGGGTGAAGTCTCTGGTTTCCTTCACACGTTTAAGAGATGCTCCATTGATCCGAAAAGCTTCTTTAAGAAAAAAATAAATAAATAAACATGACGACGACGAGAAGGAAAAGTCACCAGGTGTAAACTCGTTGTGGGGATGAGGCGTCGTTCCTTTATTTTGAAACCCAGAAGAATCTCCAGCTGTTGTGTGCTCTCTGCCCCACGTGGGACAGATGAGGGGTGGGGCCAGCCATCGATAGAGGATAGAGGACGTGGTGGGTGCTGGCTTCCCTAGGGCGGGGGCGGTGTGGCACCGAGTCCCAGGACAGATGGTAGAAACGGAGGCTGACGCCCCACCTTGGCCCAAGAGGTTATTTCGGAGACCGGCCGGCCAATCTTGCTGAGGTGAGTGCTGTCTGTTTCTGGCTACGAAAGCCAAGTTACTTCAGGCCACCGTCACTGTGAGTCAGACGGGCGGTTTGTGTGTGGAACGTGGAATTCACCGGCTGCGCGGGCGGCTGACTCTGGGCAAGGCCAGAGACGATTCTGTCCACGTTTCGGGAAATGACCGGCTCTGACGCCGCGCTCACCACGGGGCCCGGCGGACGCGCGTTTTCTAAGGGAGGCTGGACCGTGGCGAGGAGGACCCCAGGCGGTCCCCGTTGTTACGTGTATGCTGACCATTCTGAGTGGCGTGTAGGTAGTGGTTTTGCTGTGTGTGTGTGTGTATGTGTGTTTGTGCACGCACACACATTTCTTTTTTTTTAATATTTTTATTTATTTACAGAGACAGAGAGAGTCAGAGAAAGGGATAGTCAGGGACAGACAGACAGGAACGGAGAGATGAGAAACACCAATCATTAGTTTTCCGTTGCACATTGCAACACCTTAGTTGTTCATTGATTGCTCTCTCATATGTGCCTTGACCGCAGGTCTTCAACAGACCAAGCAACCCCTTGCTCAAGCCAGCAACCTCGGGTCCAAGCTGGTGAGCTTTGCTCAAACCAGATGAGCCCGCGCTCAAGCTGGCCACCTTGGGGTCTCGAACCTGGGTCCTCTGCATCCCAGTCGGACACTCTATCCACTGTGCCACCGTCTGGTCAGGCTACGCACGCATTTCTGAAGAGCACAGTTTGCAAGCATCGTTTTCAGTGGCTTAGCTTTATTTTACTCACTTTTGATACAACGTTACCTTTTGCCATCTCTAAAGCTTTTTTGGAACGAAGCTCAATTATAGTCTGTTTTCAGTGCTATTTAAGAATACGTTTTATGCATGAAGAGTCCAGACCCAGGTAATGGTGTGAAGAAGAAGCCACCTTCACTGTGTGTGCTAGCCACTCGGTCCCCGGCATCGGGCAGTGGACACGCACAATGGACAAGGCAGAAGGGATCTCCGTGGCCGGCAAAGCCGATGGGGCCCAGGCTGTGGGCAGAGGTGGCGAGGGGGTGCAGAAACCGGAGGGGACACCCCCGAGACTCACACTCTCACTGTGCACTGGGAAGGGCTGCTTGTCCCCCGGGTCACTTTCCCAGGCGTCCCTCGTTAACTCCGCGACCGTCTTCCTGACACCTGTGACTCTGAGTCTCCCTGTGGCCTCGTGGGGTCCGTGCTGGGAGGCTCCTGCCGCGAGTCGGGACGCCACTGACCCACCTGCCCACGGGGTTCGTGCTGGGAGGCTCCTGCCGCGAGTCGGGACGCCACTGACCCACCTGCCCACGGGGTCCGTGCTGGGAGGCTCCTGCCGCGAGTCGGGACGCCACTGACCCACCTGCCCACGGGGTCCGTGCTGGGAGGCTCCTGCCGCGAGTCGGGACGCCACTGACCCACCTGCCCACGGGGTTCGTGCTGGGAGGCTCCTGCCGCGAGTCGGGACGCCACTGACCCACCTGCCCACGGGGTTCGTGCTGGGAGGCTCCTGCCGTGAGTCGGGACGCCACTGACCCACCTGCCCGCGCACCTGTCCTTCCCCAGGCCCCTCTGCACCCACCCCCTCCCGCAACACAATATTCTTGCTTTTCTTCTTGTTTGGAGCGTATTTCACAACCGTTTGGAACGTGTCCTGTGTCCGTCCATCCCTTCCTCATCCCGTCTTTCCAAAACCATTCGAATCCACTGCCCTCTGTTATCTCTGGAACGATTTCCACTGTGCGGTCCCCAGAAAATAACGTGTCGTTTAAGGACACGTCCTTCGTTGAGGACATTCTTTGACAACTTCTCAGGATCTGGGAGACGCGGGAAGAGCGTTGAGGTGGACGGTGGAAGGTGCCCCCGGTGAGCAGCGGCCTGCCCCGTGGGAGCCGTAAGCGGGGCTGATGCCCTCCCCCCGGGGCCATCGGTTAGAGACGGGCTGTCCTCGGAGCTCGAAGCTTGAGTGACGGGGTGGAGTGAGAACAGACGGAGGAGTGCGGGGGCTGGAGGATGGTGCAGGGGGCTGGAGGATGGTGCAGGGGGCTGGAGGATGGTGTAGGGGGCTGGAGGATGCTGTGGACGGCTGCCCGGCCAGGGGAGGGGAGCGCGCTGGGCAGGTGGCCGGGCAGGTGTGTGAGGAGCTCCCCCGCGTGGGGACCTGCACTGGCTGTACCACTGTCACCTGGGCACAGGTGAGACATGCGGCTCTTGGCCCCATCAGGACACAAGAATCAGAAGGGGTCACCTAGCCGGCTGTATGAGCCAGGGACTCTGACACAGGCCGAGTACAAGAACCATCACCACTCCCCGAGGACACAGTGGCTGTGGCC